>NC_045761.1:5035000-5282500 GCF_009193385.2 Nasonia vitripennis | reverse complement strand
ATGCGCGCGCTTTTTGCCGCCGCCGGCAGGACGCTCGTTAGCCCGCACGGCGGCTCGTTAATTAGATAAAGGGCACTTATTATTCACGGGACCGGCAAAAAGTCGACCGCCGCTGGCTGCGCTGCTCTCCAATAAGCGAAAAAGGAGCAGGAGAGAGAACGAAGAGGGTGAGAAAAAACCCCGCGAGGGGAGCATATGCACTGATGGCATATAGGAGGAAAAAGGACGAAGAGGAGGCTTAAAAAGAAAATCATCATTTCGGGGGTATGTACAGCCAAAGGACGATCCCGCGCGATAATGGAGATGAATTCGCGTGCGCTGCCGACGAGGTTAATGTTTTTGCGGCCGAAGGAGCTGCCCGACTCGTTAAGATCCTTTGAGAGGTAGAGCGAGTGTGTGCGAGCACGTGAATACGCTTCGATTCTGCCGACCGCTGCCTCGGCTTTTCTCGCATTTTTCCACGGCTACTTTTTTGCGCTCTCTCTCTCTCTCTCTCTCTCTCTCTCTCTCTCTCTCTCTCTCTCTCTCTCGCTGGCTTATCCAGTCGTTTTGTCACGCTGACGACGACCGCCTCGTTTTTCCCTCCCTCCCCCTTGACTTCCGAGCGAGTTTATTCTTTGTACACGCCCTCTGCGCTTCTTCGAAGCCGGGCTCCGCGAGAAAATGAGAGCGCTTTGTCAGGAACTTCGCGATGAGTGTACATAAATGTTTATAATGCCTCGCAATTTAATGACGCGAAAATTCTTCCGACCTTGTGCATGATTTTGTTTTTACAAAAGCCGTACCCCGAATAATAAACAATCGCGTGTTCGCGGAAAGCAATAATGCGCCGTCTCGTGCGATTGCGGAATAAAGTGAAAAAACAAATAAGCAAAGCTAGAAGGCAATCGAAGAGTCCAGTCGCGTTAGAGTACAGCTCATAGCCGCGACGAGCGATGAAGCAAAAGTCCTTGCCTACTTATGGCCTAACGGCTCAACTATGCGTATAATACACACATTCACGCGGCGGCGCGCATTAGCGTACACACGAGATGAGTATTTACTCGAGTCAGCAGCAGTCGCGCATATCTAGCTGCCTAGAAGTCATCAGCACAGCGGTGGCACTGGCAATTAGCACAGCCCAGCTATAGCACACGACAAAAGGCTATACCTCGCGCGCGTATCATAGGCATGAGTGTGTCTTCTGCGTACATAAAAAGCCGATATAGAAACGAGCCAAGGTCGCGTGCGTAATGAGAGCCGCGAGCTCCAGCAATGTGGCGGCGCATGACTCGCATCCGAAAACCGTGCGCTCGCACCGCGAGTATAGAACAATAAAGCGGCACGTGTACGGAAAATATACTCGCGGAATCGGTCTATTGCTTCTATATCGTATACAGGGACAATCGATCCGGGATCGATCTATTCAGGCGATAAGCTCTCCGAGAGAGAGGCGCAGTGTGTTTCGACACATTTTTTCGAATGGCAACAATTTTAAGTGGGTCGTCGAGCACAGTCGCGCGCGCCTATCGGTTTCGTTTATCGTTTCATTTGGCAGAGCGCTTTTGCGAAAGTCGCGCCGCTGTCGCTTCGCCCGCGACGAATAAAAGCTTTTCCTATCCGGTGTATAGACATACCAGCGATCTCGAGGTCAAGAAGTCATCCTCGTGATACACTAGAGCTTCGCAAATACTTGTGTACGGAAAGAGAGCGGAGATCGTGTGCAGTGTTTCGTTTCGACTGCAAACACGTGAGTCGGTTTATAGCAGCTAATCGATTGCTGACAACTGAATCACACACTCGTCGAATTGATCCGTCGACACAATACTCACAGGAGAAGCGAATCGGTCACTCAGTGTTAAAAACCGCGGAAAGAAAGTCGCGAACAAAAAACAAAGGAGAGAGTGTCATTGTACGATACCGTAGCGTGACTTCTCGGCTCCTTTCCTCCTCGAAATTCATTGATTAGCCGTCAGTCGCACAGAGTGAACATCGTCATCGACGTCGTGTCGTTTATCGCTGAAAGCTCTCCGTTCGCGTAGATATACCATTATTGCACGTATGCGAGAGCGAGTCATCGACATCATCGCGCGGACCACTACAGCGAGGCTTAATTGATCGCAGAGAGAGAGAGAGAGAGAGAGAGAGAGAGAGAGAGAGAGAGAGAGAGAGAGAGAGAGAGAGAGAGAAGTAGCGACGCGCGGCGGCTGTCTTTAATTAGCCGCTGCGTCATCCATGCACATTCTTTCGAAATTGACACGTTAACGGCCCGGGGGGCTGCAGATAGGGTGGAATCTATTTGCAGTATACGGGCGCACCGATTTCTGCCGATCCTTATCTCCGCTGATCTCTACAGGCCTTTCTCCAGCGTCGCTGCTGGTATACACAGGGATTATTTCAGCTAACTATACTTTTTGCCGCACAGCGAGCGACGTTTAATTAAAGTACGACTTCGAAGAGCCGCCGCGGAGAGAAAAAAGAGGAGCACACGCGTTTCGGGCCATAACTCGGGGAATAATAGCATCGATTTCCGCTAATTATCAGTTTTCGCGTCCGCCAATAATCAGCGCTAATTCCCGCGCGCGAGCGGCAAAGTAATGTACAGCCCTATATTTGTCGTGGATTTACGTCGCTCGATATACACGGAGAGCGGCTCTCTCTAATGGTAATCCACGAGCAGCCATATACAGAGCTCGCTCGCGTTAATATTAAAGCGGCGAAACGCGACCGGATCATCTCTCTCTCTCTCTCTCTCTCTCTCTCTCTCTCTCTCTCTCTCTCTCTCTCTCTCTCTCTCTCTCTGGCCGTCATCAGCAGAGAGTGCTTGCTCGCGTTCGAGGAATTTCCCGGCGATTCGCGAGAGGTGAAAAGCGCGGAAATGTGTTCGCGATCCCCTGGCACCATCGCATTACACGTATATCTCTCTCTCGCGGCGTTCAAGTGCACCGGTGCAATATCAGAGCGTATAATGACAGCAATAAGCGACGTGACCGTTCGTCACTTCCGTTGATGCTTTTAATACGCGGTCCCCCCCGCGCGCGCGCGCGCGTGTGTGTCTGTAAGGCTGTATACGCTTTATACACGTACACACGCGCGAGAGCAAGAAGGCGACGCCTCGACGTGTTTTCTCATCGGCGGCCGAGTCGTTGAACCTCGAGCAAGCGAGCGTGAGGAGGCGCTACGGCCAGTTTATATATACGGCACACGCGCCGCGTGTGTGAGTGTGTGAGCGAGCGACGAGAGAAAAATAAAGGAGTAGAAAACAGCATATCGTTTGTTGATTCTACCACGGGAGAGAGCGTGTGTTTGGATTAGCGACGCCCTGAGAGTGTGTTCTTCCTTCCTCTCTATGAGAGAGCTGGCCTTCGACGGCGGATATACTCTTGGTAATCGCATGCTTTCCCGAAATTGCAAGAGTACAGTCCCATGATTTTTCAATAAGAGCACACACGAGATTAAAATTCCGCCCCGAGCGCTTCCGCATAATACACACTCGGCCGTAATGCCTGCGATCGCTCAATCGTGACTTAGGTGGGGCTCTCTCTCTCTCTCTCTCTCTCTCTCTCTCTCTCTCTCTCTCTCTCTCTCTCGCTCGCTCGCGCGCGGCCAACTTAATGAAAGCGAATAGACAGCTGCTGCTGGCTTCCGCGATTATCGACCTCTCGACGCTCGCTCGCTCGCTCGCGCGAATTATCGTAGGAGCTAATCGCAAAAGGGAGCGAGCAGTGTGCGGTGTATGTCCCGTCGCGATCATCGAGATCACCTACTTACTGTGTAGCAGGCCATTATAAAGAGGAGATTTGTCCCGCCGCGAAAGCCGATTCGTAGTCGAGATCGCGACGCTGACGGCGAACGCGGCAACGCTTGTGTAATTATTTCCAGATTATGATCGATCTAGAGCTTCCGAGAGCGTTTCGCTGTTTGCAACTTTGCTAATTTAGACGCCCTCAGCTCTCTCGTAACAAGACCGACTTAACCGACGACGCAGTTGCTGATGTCCGACAGCGAGAGAGCAAATTGTCTCCCGATAATGCCGCTGGAGGTCATTATATAAAAATAACTGTGTACACCCACGCAGCGAAGCCCTTCAATTAAAACTTTTTCCCTCCCGCTCGAGTACGTCCTCCCACTCGATCGATATCCGCGCACAACAGCAATTCGATACTTATCAATGCTAATGACGCAAGTTCGTAAGCCTCGGACGCAGAGAGACGTTGCGTCGGTTTTGACGAAAGCCGCTTCGGAATATTGACGCGCGAGCGCTGGATAGGCGTGAAATCGCGTTTAATACGGTTTCCACCGGGCGACAGTTTTTCAGTCACTTTTTGCGCTTCCGCAAATATACGCTCAGCGACGATTGAACTTTCCGCTGCTGCGTAGAAAGATTACGAGGTTTGCGGACTGGTGAGAATTTTTGCCGATAAATCGACGCGGAGATTACACAGTTCGCTGCTACAGATTTCGGGTTAATTATTTAGCGGTACAGTATAAATGCGTTATGCGCGCGCTGTCTTTTGTTTCACCATTGGCTTTATTACAATCGCGGCTGCAGGACAAAAAGCTTCGTAATAGAGCGTCGGGGGAGCAATAAAAAAAGAACGCCATCCGATGAGCATCGCGCTTGAATGGAGAGAGGGGAAAGCCGTTGAAACAGGTGTGAAGCTTGGTATATCCGTGTGATTTCTATTTTATTGACTCTCCCGCTGGACTCTCTCGATCACGACGACTGCGCTTTGTTCGAGTTATTATAATTTATTTTTCTTCCGCTGAAAAACTCATCGCTCTCTCCTTACTCGCCTCTTCTCTTTTTCCCCGTTCTTTCTTCAAGAGTCTGCGCGAATCCACTGAAAATTTAATTAGCGAATATTTATACTCAGGAGCGAGAGAAAGCCCGGAAAAGCTCTTATTTATCCAAGAATATAAAGCGAGCTGAAAATTACCTGGTTTTTGATTAAAAAATATAGGAGAGAGCGAGAGAAGAAGGAATCCCCAACAATTGAAGCCGGTACAGCTCGAATCCAGAGCTTTTTCTCGCATTTCTTTAATAAAAGTCATTACACGCAGGCGGCGGCCAGAAGCATCGCAAGATTTTAACGTTCCTGCAATGCAAATGCGAGCGGTGTAGTGGCGCGCAAAGAGAAAAAGTACCGAGTACGAGCAAAGGAAGAGTAACGCTGAGTCCACTCGAAAATTGGGGAGAGTTAGCATTGAAGAGGTATAATGCGAAAGCTCCGCGATATCGAATAGACTACACCTGCTGCGGCTGCTGCTGCATTCGAAGAAAGGGGAAGAAATACACGGCACGCAAGCAGAGTCAGAGAGAGAGAGAGAGAGAGAGAGAGAGAGAGAGAGAGAGAGAGAGAGAGAGAGAGAGAGAGAGAGAGCTTATATTATTCCACGAGAGAGCTCGAGCCCTGGCCTTAACGACTTTACAATGCAAATTGTTCAAATTGCCCAACAATCAAGCGACTGCGAGCCGAGTGCCAAGAGCTGCATTAAATAAAATTTACCGAGTTAATCCCCTCCGCCGCCGCCGCGCGCCTTCTCAATTGTGGGTGCGAGGCTTTAGTCGCGGAAAAATATACCAAAGCACCCGCCGACGCGAGGGTCGCGAGCAGCTCTGTTTTTGCCTAATTCCCGCTCTTTTGAGAAAATTATCACCGCGCGAGCTTTTGTCTGTCCACTGCCCCGCGGTCTAATTGCACGGAAAGAAGCGGAAATTAAACGTCAATTAACCCGCGCGTGAGAGGGAGAGGATCCGTCTTACGTGCCTGCGTGCTTCGAGTTCTCACAAGCCTCTTAAAAGGAATGACGAAAACGATGCACGGAAGAAAAACACACACGCGACTTACGGCGACACAGTCACTAATTTTCAAATCACAGCAATTCATCGCGCGTTAAAAGCCGAGCTCCAGCGTCGTCGCGTCAAAGCTAATGCAAACAATTCCCAGAGCGAGCGGCGTGTATTATTCATGCATTAGTCCTGAGAAAAACTGCGAATAATTACTGCAGAGTCCGCGCGACAGCAGCAGCAGCAGCGGCAAAGGAATGACGCGCAATCTTCTTAATTAAGGGAATAGGAAACGCGCTCGGCGAGGCGAAAGTAAACTTTAAAATTCGCTGCTAAAAGGTGTACGCGTGCGTGAGTAAGAGAGAGAAAATTACTCTTCGCTCTCTCCCCCTCCCCCCTCTCTCTCTCTCTCTGTATAGCTTAGTTTAGTTTGAGGGAAAAAGGACAGCGCGGCGGCGGCGGCAGCTGTGCGGGGCAATATAAGCGGAGGCGAATTATGTAGTTAGAGAAGAATAAACAAGCGTGAAAAAAAAAGAAGGAAGGCGGAAAAATTTTTCAGACCGATATCGCGTCAACCCAGAGAGAGCTAGCGGAGAGTTTAGGTATATAGCTCTTTCTCAAAGTGGCCGCCTGAGCACCGTCGTGCGGCAATCACGCGACTTGGCAAACTTCCGGCTTCTCGTCGTCGTCGTCGTCGTCGGCGTGATGGCGAAAAAAGCGTCGTTTAAAGTTTGCGCGCGCTTTTTGCGAAATTCACGGTGACGGCGATTTGAAAAGTCTCTCAAGCAAGAGAGAGAAGCGCTAAGGCGAATCGCCTCGAGAGTGCAGCGCGCGCGTCTTTGAATCGCGGAGCGCGAGCATTTCAGCGGCAAGGGCCTTTCAAAACTCGATATCTTTCATAATACAGTATACTATACACACGTGCATGTACGATGATGCGCAGGCGTAATTAATTCACTCGAACTCATTTATTACCCACCCAGGTATATTTTCTCGTACAAATAAGGTGAGCACTAGCTGCCACACTCGAAAATACGCAATATCCGTTCTCGAGCATTCCTTATCAATGCCGTGTGTATACATTCCGGCGGAAGCAAATCCGCAAATTCAAATAACTCTCGCTAGCGCGAAAGCGCGAAAGCTCATCCGCTGCCGCGGCGCGGCGGATAAAAATCAAGGATTTCCATCGTCGCGCTAGGAAAACGTTTGCCGAGGAGAAATTCTGCAAGTTCAGTAGGGCGGAAAGGAATTCCGCGCGCGTAATCCCGGCGGCGCTCGCTCTCTCGGGCGCGCGTAATCGATAAAGCATCTCCCGCGCGATCGGCTATAAACCGCCGCGCGGAATTCACTGCAATAATAGCCACCGCCGGCGACGCCGAGCTCGAGGAAAATATTGCGGTGTGTATCGCCAAGAAATTTTTAATCCGCCGAGCGATTGTCTTTCATTTTGCAGCAGAGCTTTATATAGCTCTTTATATAGCTGAGAAGAGGCCCGCGTTGCGCGGGTTGTTCTTCTGCTCTCGTTAGGACGGATAAATCCCTGTATTAATAAGAGAGCCTCGGGAGCTCGAGCAATTTGTTTCGTTTCTCTGCGCGTTTAATTTCCCCTCAATGCATCCGCGCGTTCCGGTTGGCAATCGCGAGAATCGAGGGAATTTCTTCGAAAGCTTCGAATTTTTTTCTCGCTCCCTCTCGACCCCCGGAGGAAGAGTCGTAAAGCGCGTAGCGAGGGGATGAATAATTACAGAGCAGCGGCAGAGCCGTTTACTGCACGTAAATAAACAATCTACAAAACTCTCCGGCCATATAAATTCGCGAGCCTACTAAAGCCACGACGACGACGACGAAAATTCACAAGCCTGGCCGGGAATAAACTTTCGAAAGCTCCCTTTCTCTCTCTCGCCCCTAAACGCCGTTATAATACGACTGGCGGGAGAAAAACGGCCGTCGTCGGCGTGTTGCATTTGTTACGCGCGTAAAAGTCCGCGCTACGGCTAGGAGCTTAATCCCGCGCCCGAGTGTATGGCGATGATAAACGCGCTCTTAGTCTTTGTTTATGCGTATACGCGCTAGCTGCGCATAGCTGTATATACAGGGCACCGGCTCGTTAACGGCTGTTCTCCATCTCGCCCGGTCCTATAGCTAGATATATGCAGAGATGCCGCTATGCGGCCTGGTCCTCCCGACTTCGTTAACGAGTCATATAGGCGAAAGCTCGCGGTCGGGGTTAGCGCGCGGGATGAGCAAACGTTGTTAGAAGCTGGGCCAATTGCGCGTGCAGCGCCGAATTATTCGAGTTTCGGCCGAGTTCGGGCGGATCTAATGGCTGCGGGGGATCGCGTTCCGGGACGCGATTTCCACCTTTGTAACGCTGCCGCCGCCGCCACGAATCCTGGCGCATTTTTAGCGTCACTTCTCTCGGCTCCAGCCCCCTGTTCAACCCTTACTTCCGCAAAGTTGTGCTAGCGTGTTACGCGCGCGAGAAGTAAAATTCCCGCTTGGCTGCTCTCTCGGTTGTAATATGCAACGTTTGCCTATATATACTGGCTCTGAAAGTTCGATATGAACGGAGCCACTTCATTAGCAGCGGTGATTCCGAGCATCAAACGTCGATAGGATACGAATAAATTAATCGAGGCAGACGATTCCGACTTTGAAGCTCGGTACCTCGACTATATACTACATAGCGCGCGCCCGAATCAGAGGAAAAAAGTGAACCGTACATCAGAGAGAGAGAGAGGAATCGACGATCGGATTTATCGCACACTCTCGCTCGAGTTTGCGTACGAGTTAACTGTCTCGTTGATTATTAACGAACGAATTAATCGACAGAGCCGGCGCAGAAACAGAGGAGGAGACACAGCAGCTGCAGCGACGCATACGCGGCTTGTTTGTTCACTCTCGACGCTTCGTTTCGATTTAATCGAACGCGTGCGTCGCTGTTTTTTTTTCGCCCAGGCGCGCGCGACGCTCCGTTTAATTACGAATTTTTATTTTGCGCTCACGCGCTGATTGAATTAATTAAAACGGTTCTTCGCAGAGTGACGAGTTATCGCCCACGCTGAAAATGAGGCTGTAGGAGCGAGAGAAAGAGAGAGAGAGAGAGAGAGAGAGAGAGAGAGAGAGACGAATGATTTTTCCGACAGACACCGCCGCTGATCGCGTCTGGCTATATGATTGAAATAATTTGCTCGCGCTTAACATTAGCATCGGAATTATATACACTTTCCTGCCAGTCCGAAGAGGTGAAATAAAAACAAACTTTCCAGCATAATAATTCATGCGCGGCGATACATCATTAATCGCACAGCAAAACATTCCGCGATGACAAGCGAGAACGATATAAATACAAAAGCTGAAACAACGCTAGGGAATTTCTAGGCCTCGATCACAGCGATAAATCGCCGAAAATTTACTGCTCGACTTTTCACGAGATACTCTCGGGCTCGTATAAATTAGCTGTGCCCGTCCGTCCGTTCTATTCGGACGCCTGAACACACCGCAGCAGCAGCAGTTGCCGCTGTATTTTCCAAATTAAAAGCTGCCTGCAGCCCGAAAAAGAAAGCACAACCACGATACCGCTGCTGCTGCAGTTGTCGCGAGCAGAGCAGAAGCTAGCTGCTGCGGAATTCGCGAAAGGGGAAAAACTGGCTGGTTGAACATCGCCGTGTCCTATTCAGCGCGCAAACTGTACATGTAGCCATGCGCGCACGGATAATACGAAGCGCGCGCGCGCGCGCGAGAGAGAGAGAGAGAGAGAGAGTTGAGTTGTGCAACAACCTCATTTTCAAAGTCTCAGAGACAAAGACGGAGCTGCTGCTGCTGCCGCGGAATCGTGTGTGTCATTGAAACGAAACAAGATTAATCGAGCAGCTAGGCCTCGCGAGTGTACACACACACACACATACACACGTCGTGAGAGACTAGTTACGGAATCGCGCCGAATCGAGCCAATTCATGCCGAATCACGAGCACACGCCCGTTGGCAGCGGAGCGATATCTTGGATATACACTCTTACTCTGTGGAGTGTACATACTGGAATGAAGAAAGCGGCAATATCGGCAGTTCCATACGATTTAATTTCTCTCCTCCGCTCTTTCCGCGACGATTTCCTATGCGCTGCATTATACCTATCGCGAATCGATTATGTCGATCTCGCGTTCAGATATCTCTCTCTCTCTCTCCCTACTCCGCAAGGCAGCACGAGTGCACAGCTATCTCTCCAAGCATCGTGCTCTCTATCGTCGCTGCACATAATAGCCGCGCGCCCGTTGCTCAACTAGTCTGTGTGCAGTGTCTCTTATTCTCTCTTGCTCTCGCTCCGTCTGTATCGGTATAGATACGTTTCCATACATACATTCGTAATGACGGCGGCGGGGGTGCGAGCGATCGGGAATCGCGAAATTCCGCATGCATGTCTCTCTCTTTCTGCAGCAGTACAATATATATGCGCATGCATGTGAGTTGCTGCTGCTGCTGCTGCTGCGAAAAAGGAGGCTGCTTTTTTCACGCTCCAGATCGCCCGACGCGAGGAAAGTGATCCTTTTCAGGCCTAAGTGCCTGGAAAATCGCGTGAGCGATAGCCGAGTAGTATGCCGGCAGGAGGAAGAGAAAGAGAAAGAGAGAGACTTTATCGCGCATATACGGACTTTCTTTCTCTTCGTCTTGTTGTGCGAGCTGCTGCAGCGAAGAGGCTCTGCTGCTGCAGCTGCGAGCACAATGCCGCCGCCGTGGCGCTGACTGTTTTGCATAGAGAAGCGAGCCACATAGTCGAGAGGAATGGCGAATGCATGTGTGTGTGGGTAAGCGAGTCGAATTTACTTTCAGGCTATTGACTGTGTACAGCGCGGTGCTGCGATGCATTAATGCATCGAAAATAACCGATCGCGCCGAGATCTCTCTTTCTCTCTCTCTCTCTCTCTCTCTCTCTCTCTCTCTCTCTCTCTCTCTCTCGGCTCTGCGCTTTTGCCTCTTATATGTAATTGACTTCGCATCTCATATAGTGGGCCAGTATCACCTTCTTAAACGGACGCCCGGACCAGTTATGGGACAAACTTTCCCACACGAGAGATATTTTCAGGAAAACAAAGACAGCATCGCCATTTTTTGCGCCGATCCTTCTCACGCACTCGCGGGAAAGTGAAACTCGCCGCGCGTGTATAAGTATATATAGATCTCCTCGCGTGCGCGCGCGCGAGGCGAAAGAGGGAAAGCGCTCGGGTTTTTTTTCGCGACCAGGTGAGAAAAAAGTCGCGAGCACACGCATCGGCGCTTATCGTCCCGCGGGCTCATTACCGCCCGCGCGCGAGTGCTTTTGTTGTTACCTCCGACGTTTGTTCTCCTTCTTCTCTTGCGGTGGTTAATTACCGCGAACTCGCTCTCTCGCACCTACACCTTACGTGGAGACATCCCGAGAGTCGTTCGCCTGTTATACAGGTACGTGCACGTATCGCAATTCTCGCTCGTCCCACAGTGGCTTTGCGCAACAAGCATAATTAATCGTCGTTTTTATACAGCTTATAAGTACAGACACACAAACACACACAGGCAGGTAGCGGAGTCCGAAAAAAAGAAGCAAACTAGACCATAGGCCACTCTCGCAAGCACTCGAGCGTGAATATGCGTGGCTCTGGTTTCTTTCGTTTCTCCCTCCCACGCCGCCGGACGACACTCGCATTCACGTTGCGTATACACACGCGGCCCGCAGCTGTCAAGCTCAGGTGCGTGCAGTGTGCGCCCCGCGCTTTGTTCGCTACTCTCCCCCACTCTTTGCGTAGGTGAGCGCGTATTCCACTGGCCTACAGACTATACGTAGCTTACACGCGGGTGTATCAGCGAGATGCCGGTGCGTTTGACAGCGGTTCGGGATTTTCGGAATCGACCTTGGCTTCACCCCGCTTTATATACGTAACCGAAGAGGGAGAGAAGAGAACATCTCGCTTCTGCACGACGGTATCATTTCGAATCGGACATTTATGTACACGTATACAGACCCGAGGGAGTTTTGTCGACGCAAACCGATACATCGATATACAGCCCGGCGGCGTAATTAATAAACGAGCCGCCTCTCGGAGAAAAACGGCTTCCCGTTATTTGCGTGTGCTATACACGGTCGAGACGAAAAAAAAAAACACGCGCGCGCGCTTATGCTGTACGAGAGAGAGGGAGAGAGAGACGCAGACGTCGAGTCGAAGCGCTCGATGTTTAATTCAACGAAAAATCGGCAGCCGAGAGAGAGAGAGAAAGAGAGAGAGAGCGCGTAGGGGTCAGCGGCCGCTTCTGACACATTCGACGACGGCCGTGCGCGCGAAAAATGAAATCGCGCATCAATCGATTCAACCGCTCGCGAGCGCGTAAACGTTATAGTGTGCACGAATCTGTAGGCCGAAAGGGGAGAGCGAGCGAGAGCAAGAATGAAAGGGAGCAGAGTAGACGCGGAGCAAACTTCGCGTCACCTGCGTCGCATACGTATACGCGAGAGAGCGCGAAGGTATTACTATACTACTACTCGTCGCTCCCTCTCTCTCTCTCTCTGTCTCTCCCCACCTCCAGCTGACGCTACTACTACGACTACCCGTTTTTACTATACTTATATATACATATAACGCGTACGCTACAGTTGGTGCAGCCCGCTGCTGTTACATGCGCCGGCGGCCCCTCCGCGCGCGCGCCGCTCGGATGAAAGTTCGAAACCGGTTTTTCGAGTGTGTGTAGCCGAGAGACTAACAGCCGCGACGGCGTCGAGCTGCAGCGCGAGCGGACTCTCAATCGGTTCGGCTCGGCTGTCTCTCTCTCTTTCTACGTATGTGCACTTTTATCATCGCCGGCGCAGACTCTATAGTGGCGTAACCCTTTCTTTCGATTCAGCTGCAGCTCTCCATGTGTGCTATAGTGTCCGCGCGCAGAGGCGTCGAGTGAATTTCCCTTCTTTCACGAGACGGGACTGCTTTTACGTTACCCGATGCGTTTGCCAATGAGACAGTTCGCGGTGTGTACGAAATATTGCTGACCTTATTCAGCGATTGCGAAACGCGCATAAAGCGCGCAGCAAAAACTTTGTTATTCGCCGAACTAGCTAATTTACCGCGCGCAAACACATCGACTGCGCCTTTTGCAAACTGCGCGTAAATGGGGAATTCCACTCCAGTCGTATGCATATGTATATAGCTTGGTCGAGATTAGAATTGGAATTTGTTCGGGAAATGTTCGTCAACCGTATCGAGTATACCCGTTTCTGGATTTAATTTCTCCGCGATTAAGCAAATCTTCGATACTTATCGCGTTTCTCGATGGAAAGATCAAAATTATTTTTCGCTATAAATATCCGACAAAGTCGACAAGAAGCATGTCGGCTCTGACAATAATATCCCAGCAGTAGCAGCAACTCGAATCCAATAGCCTGTAAAAGTAGTTCTTCCGAAAGTCAGAGCTTCCCTCTCGGCTTTCCGGCATCGATCTCAAAATCGACTTTCAGCTCACTTGCCCGATTCGCCTTTCTCTCTCTCTCTCTTTCTCACTCTCTATCTATACACATTTGATCGAGCGGCCCCTGCGCGAATAAAGAAAATCAGCCGCGTCGCGCGTATCAAACAAAAGAGACGCCACAAAGACGCGGAGAGCTGCGGGGCGCGCGAGTCGCACGGCTGAACTTTCTTAAAGGGACTGTACAGTGTACCACCTATATAGATATATTATATACACACAAGCGGAGAAAGAGGGGTTATACGTGTACGCTGCCGTGCGGCGCGCGGTTCACGGTTAAATTGATACAAGCCAGTCTCCGATTTCCTTGAAGGATTTTTAATCGTCGTTCTCCTTCTCTCTCTTTCCCTCCACTGCAGTTGGATATATAGATGGCATTGTGTGTGTGTGGGTTAATACGCGCTCAAGTGCAGCGCGTGAAAGACGAGCCTAATTTCGATTAGAGCTCTGAACGAGGCAGGATGCAGCAGCACTGCTTTTTGTAGATTACGGCCGCGGGAGAGTTTAATGAGAGCCGAAACGAGTTTTCTTTGATTCGGAGGCTGATGGAGAGCCGTTAGTTTTTGGGAGAGAGAGCGTCTATGGCTTTTCGATCGTAATGGATCGGGGTCGAACGGACGCATACATTACGAGCTGTTTTTTTTGTTTTGTGTCGTGCTGTATAAAGCGAAATTTGCATTATTAACGAGCTTTCGCGGGATTCTTTAGCTTCTGTTATTAAAAGCGAGTTGGGCTTGAATTAATTCATTTGGCGGACTAGAAAATAACAGCGAGTTTCAGCTCATAAATAGCTAATTGACAAAAGAAAACACACGTCGAGGACGGAAAAGCGCAATTTCCCCGTGCAAATAGACAACGAATTTCATTAAAAATCCGACCTCCCTGTGTCCCTCCCTCTCTCCCAGTCTCATCTCCATGTATAAACAACGCGCGCACAGATCCCCGGACGGTACACCGCAGCATCAGAGAGAGAGAGAGAGAGAGAGAGAGAGAGAGAGAGAGAGAAAAAGAGAGAGCTTCGTTCCCCGCGAGAGACTGCAAGCCAATAAAAGGCCGTATCAACTAATTCAGCGGCTGCAGAGAGCTACGGTTATCCACTTGCGGAATATACCGCTCCTTCGTGAACGAGGCAAAATGACAAAATGACGCCGTCAACGAGCTCGGGAGTACCCGGTCTATATCTCTCGCTTCGCTCTGCGACTCGTTTGTGTATACGGAGCACTGACTGCATCAGCGGAGACACACGAGCACGTGAAAAACGCGCGCGAGCATCGCGTAAGCCGCTCTTCCGCGTCTTTGCGCGGCTTCTCTCGAGTGTGTACTCTGAAATCGATGTAAACACTAGGGAGAGAAAAGCTGACACACATAGTAGCTGGAAATCCCAACAGTCGTACTCACCGGTATTCCGCAGAGGACGTCCGCGATCCTCGCCTCGGCTTTTCCTCTCTCGCTCTCTCGACGGGCAGAGCTGCAGTCGATTTCCCGCTACAAACGGATAAACTCGTATATACAACTGAACGGCACCACCAATTCCACACGTGTCGCTCGAACCGTCACTGTCGGTCACTCGGACGCCTATGCGAACAACCTCCTCTCCCCTCTCGGCAACAATCACTGATACATGTATATTTACTCTCGCGCACGACACGCACTCTTTTGTTTCTCAGCTTCGCACGGATGTATCTAAATCTGCATGGATATCACCGTGTGCACACGAGACGGAGAGAAAATACGCGAATAAACAAGCACTGTGTATGTACGGGGGCGCCCTTTGTCCTCGCGCTCGCGAGGAGAACACGCTGCAGCGATCTGCCGCCGCCGGTTGTGAGTATCGTATATCGTATATTCTGCGCTGACGATGCGAGGCGACGACGTGATCCTAGCCTCGGTGTCCCGCCATCAGCGGCTGCGATACCAACGACGAAGCAACGGTCCTGCGATCGACACTGACGCGTAGGTATACGAAGAGCTGAGCAGCAGCAAAGGATACGCGAGGCGCGGCGGTCGGCTCGCAACTGAGCGCCGCCGCGAGTGGAACGACTCGAGCCGGCGCCGCTTCCCGCCGCTCGCTCTCCCCCCACCACTATACCGCGCGCGACCGATGCTGCTGCCGCGAGAAATGTGTTGCAGTTCCTATATATACTTATATATCGCAACGGTTTTTCGCCCGATGTGTTTCTCTGGCTTTTCAAGATGGCCGTTGCAGACCGGCGATCGTTTTCAAGCTAGGTGCAGTGCATTTTCCATCTCGACTAATGCGTCCGCGATGGTCATAACCGCAGCACCGATATCCGACTTGAATTGTTAAAATGTCCGATTCGTCATCCGATGCGTTTGTCGTGGATCTTCGTGCATTAAACAGACTCATACCTGCCAATGCGGAAAATGTGAATCGCGAGTGACGTGTACATCAGAGTAGTTGATAATTTCCTGCTCACGAAGACGGCTGTAAAATAGCACTGGGTAGGTAGCACTGAAAAATCTCTCAGAACGCGATCCCGGCTTTGCGGAAGTTGTGGAATTCAAAGTTTTCGAAGGCTCTCGCTTCCAGGTTTTTTTTTCGGGAAGGACTGTGGAACAGATCGCTCTCCGCGCGAGAGGCTAATTGCGGCTATTCTCTCTTCTCGTCGGACGAGTTTGGATGCTCGACTTTTCGCTTTATTGCTACCGTTCGCCCCGCATTCTTACGCCGGCAGTTTTTAGGATGATGGCGCTGGACGGGGGGGGGGGAGGCTGTGTATAGGCGAGGTTAGGCGCAGCTCTCTCACTCTAGACCCAGATTTTTGCGGAACTTTCAGAAGTGCTTTTCGCTATTCGACCATACTGGATACTTATTTCCCGTTGGCTACGACTACTGCGAATGTTCTTTTGTCTCGGTGATTGCTTCCTTTTTTGCTGAACGTCAGGTCTCGCTTTGAGAGAGTTGTGACGATTGATTGGCTTCTTTGTACGAATATCGTTCTCTCTCTCTCTCTCTCTCTCTCTCTCTCTCTGTGGTATCAAAATTGACCCAATAATCCGCTAATCCGAAAATATCAGAAGTCGATCGTGTCGTCTCTGAATTATTTAAATAGTGCATCCTTCAAGTATTCATATCACGAAAAACTTCATTCCAGAGCAAGAAAGCAAGTACATAAACTACACATACACTCCGTGCAGCTCGCTCGCTCGCACGCACCGAAGCTTCCAGTCCATTTGTTTATCTCCCCCTTTTATTTCATTCCTCGCTCATGACACGCCGCCTCTGCGGCGGCCCTTATTTTCCTCTCCTCGGAACGCGAGCGCCGCGACTCGATTCCTTTTTCTCACCGCTCTGTCGCTCTCTCGCGACTTTATTTTCTCATAGTTCTTTTGCACTCGCTCTGCGCGCGCGCGCGGGGAGAGTCGCCGATATACCCACGGAGCCATTGACGCTCCTGGGGTCGTCGATCTCCAGCGCTGCTGCTGCTGCTCCTCTGCGGCAACCTCATCCTCTCTCTCTCTCTCTCTCTCTCTCTCTCTCTCTCTCTCTCTCTCTCTCTCTCTCTCTCTCTCTCTCTCTCTCTCTCTCTCTCTCTCTCGGCTATATAATATCTCCTTGAGCTTCTCTCCTCCCTTCGTCCCTGCTGCGCTGCACCGCCTCGCTGATCGTCTTGGCTCTGGCTGTGTATATTTCTTCTGCGCCCGCGAGAGTAAGCGAATAGCAACATCGAGTCCCTAATGTAGTTTGCGTTCGCCGCAGCAGCGCGGAAGGGGGGAATTTTGCGCTCCGCGAGCCTGTACGTCTCTGCTGCGCCGTGTGCTTGTATACAGATAAGGAAATTATGGATCGTCGATTCTTCCCTTTGATTTACGTCCTTCGGAAGTGTATACCCGTAACGTGTACGCCTGTACTTGGTCGCGTTGGATTCCGGTTTCGAGAGTGTATCGTGAACTTTTTCAATTATTAGCCCCTCTAAACGGCTCTCGATTCGATCAAACGACACCGTATACACGGCTTTGTGTAACACTGCGCCGGCCGTCGCGCGCGTGTACCCATACGCACACACAGCTGATGTGCAGTGTCGCTTTTCCTTTGTGCCATTCGATTCCCTTTTTCTCGCTCTCGACGCGATTGAGATCTCGACTCCGGAAAACAGCTGCGATACGCGCTCATAATCTCTGCGTAGCGTGGAAAAGAGTAGGCTTATTCAGCCGGGAATTCAAGGAGGCGATTTTTCATTCAAATTAATTCGCTAGCAGTATAGCCCCGCAGCTCTGGAAAGACGAGTATACAGCGGCCGAGAGTTGAAAAGCAGAAGCAGCGCTCTAAATGAACGCCGTTGCGAAAGTCGATTATAAACCGCGGCGCGGATGCAGCTTGAAAAGAAACAGCAGTACAAGCAGAGCCTCGTCGCTTTCAAAGCGCGCGCACTTTTCCAAGACCGCCGCGGAACGCGAATGAAATAAACAAGACGCTTATATTTACACGCGAGAAAAGTGCGGGAAAAATAATCTCGCCGAGAGATGCGTATGACGAAACGAAGCTGGAAGACTCGGTATCGCAATCGTCAGATGTTAGAGGCGGCGAATTTTAAAAATGCGCCAGTGTAGAAAATGTTACGAGCTTTGAGAAATCCTGGGCTAAGGATAGAACCGATTTTCCGGGAACACGAGCGCGTAGAGGGAACGAAGTGTTTACACGCGTAGCTGCGCTCGATGCTTATTCGATTCCGATGACTTTAAATACCTATGGATATGAATATTTTATACACTCGCGGATGTATTATGTACGAGTGAAAAAGATAACACGCTTTTTCGGTGTAAACGGATCAATAAGCAAGTCACACACGTTACAATTTCTGTGCAGTCAAAACAAACGTGACCGCACGGCTGCTATAACAGAACGCGTATAAGGACTCGAAATCCGCGGCGACTGTCGGAAATAATGCATCCGCGCGTGTTGTCCGGACATCACTTTCGCCCAGCGGCAATACGAGCGCGAGGCTACGGCGCGAATCTGCGGTCGACGAAACGCTCGTCCCGCGCGCGAGTTGTACGATCGCGAGAATGAGGCGTTTTCCTAAAGCACACGCGGCGTAATCGTCGAGCTTATTACACTTTGTGCATATCCTGCATACGGCAGACGACGCGGCAGCGGACCTTCCTGTAACACACTACACAAGAGCCGCTGTTTGTCGGACGCGCGTACAGCGATGCATTATTTCCGACTGTCGAGCAGTGCACCGCTCCAAGCGCTTTGTACCTATGCCGCGACGTCGCTGATGTGGTCCGGCGTTTCGTGTCGCCGAGGCCAAACTCGACTCGCTGTATTAAAGATTAGACACATTGCGCACCCTTTACGCGGCTATAAGCGGGAGTATAAACATGTCCGAAGGAAAAAAAGCAGAAGGAATTGAAACAAGGTCAAACGTTGTGCAAACAAACGCACCGCGCGCGTACGCCTGTCCTATCAGCGGTGGAAAGTGTCCGCATCCATAAATATAAAAAAGCCCGTAAATCAAGCGCTATAGAAGAACACCAATACCTATACCCGTACTATAGCTCATACACACAGATACTTTCTCCATCGAAGCGCGAAGGCTATCGACTCCGCGCGGCCGCGCTAATATTCCAGACTGCGTGACGCGCTGCGCGTATCTGCGACTGTACGGAGCGCGTGGGCCGCAAAAAAGGCTCTTCGCTCGCGCACTGCAGCAGCGCGCGCTAGGCGTGTCGCGAGTTCGTTCTACGCTCTACAGCTATGCGTTATAGGCGTGTAGTCGAGAAAATGAGATCCCAGCAACTGAATTAATGGACGAGAGATGCGCGCGCGTATACGTATAGTGTGTTGTACGGAGAAGCGAGGAGCGGTTAATGGGACGAGTCTCTGGTTTTTCCTCTTTGCCGGAGAGAAATCGGATCATACAGCCCGATGGGCGACGTGGCGGCGATGAGCTGATTAGGGAAAAATCGGACTGTGAAAGAGCTCTCGTCATTATTGAGCGAGCGCGGCAATTATTTCATTCGCGGGATTTTCGCTCGGAGCTGTTCGAGAGAGCTGCTGCCAAGCGGGTCATTCTGTGCCCCCCTTCGGGGATAATCTCGATTTATTCCGTGCGCGCGCGATTCTGGACTTTTTCGGAAAAGTAATCGTCGGCTCGGTTTATGTATACACATATTTCGTCGATACATTATTTTATCAGGCTTTGAAAATCCATAAGATGTATCCAAGTGAAAGCGCGCGCGCGCAATGATAATTAATGAAAAACAACAAGTTTTATTTCGGATTCGCCGAGCTTACGTGCGTATACGCGCGGGCATTGCCACTGGTCAAGCTGCGAAAGTTTCTCCTCTCTTTTTACGACTCACTTGTATACCCGCCGCGTTTCGCGCGCGTATATGACCGGCAATAAATAAATACATATACAAACATCCACGCGCACGCCGCGCTATCGTTACCTTCGTTATACGATTGTGTACGCTCTCGGAAGAAAAAACAGACAGGCGAACGGCGCAATGTAATCGACAGCGCCGCTCGCATAATCCGCCAAAATGAAAAACGAGCCTCGACTCGAACACGGAAAAACTTTCGCGCTGCAACATCGTCGATGCGCGTCCGTTTGCGCGTCAATCGCTTACGGAGAAAGAAAATCGTCGAGAACCGCAGAAATATCCAGCAGCAGGCGCGTCGAAAAAAAGAATTGCGTGCAGCACACCTATTTCTATACACGCATTATACGCGCAAGCGACTGTGCAGCGACCTGTTTTCTCATTTTTGTCGTCCGGTGCGGCATATCAGGTTTGCGTTGCGCAGGTGAGCGAGAGAGTCGGAGTGTATCTGCGCACTGCGCAGCCGATCCCTTAACTCTCTCTCTCTCTCTCTCTCTCTCTCTCTCTCTCTCTCTCTCTCTCTCTCTCTCTCTCTCTCTGTCTTCAAGCTCCACGTCTGTATATGATTAAAAGCACGTCAAAAATATATAGAAATGAAGTATAACTTGGCACGTTTCTTGTTAATCTAGCCTACATAGGCTTGAAGGGGACGGAAAAACACTCAAAATTAGGTTGGCTAAATAGCTTATAACTCTTGTATAATACTCTGTTTGACGAGCTTCTCCTGTTGCCAAGCTCTGTACATCAAGCTTACAGGCAAGAAGTACATTGCTCGATGATGACTAGTATTCGACGCAAGAGCCTTTATACGGATACCGTCTACAGCGGCCTTTGCGAAAAAGCTCTCATGTCGCCCTTTGACCGTGTCACATTACACGCGCGCAGGGCTGTGGCTAATCGTCACAGCATCCATAGTTCGGGCTTGGGTATATCAAACGCTGATTCATTACGCAATGGGTCCTAGCTCCAAAGGGAGAAACGCTCTCTGTACGGCGTTATTAATCAGCAATTCGTGTCGTCAAACTGCAGAGACATATTCCTCGAGCGAATAAGTATAGATCGCGGCAGACAGCTATCATATTAGCTATCGCTCGCATTTCTAAACTTTCTACTAAACTGCACACGTTCGCGAGAAGTAGATCAGCGGATAGAGGACGTCGGCTGCGTCCGAATCTTTTCTACGCGGTTAATTCCAAAAGCTAACAACCAATCGCATTTTTCTTATCAAAAAGCTCTCCGGGGACGCACGCGCAGCTTGGCCATTAAAGGCAAGATGCCGAGAATGCCGCACAATTTGTCAAAGCTATAGGTCGCTCTCTCTCTCGGCTGTGAGAAAAACTACCATATTCGCTTCTATACAGTCGCGGAGTCTTGAAAAGCGGCAAACTGGCCGTGGAGGAGAGGAAAAAAAGGCTCTTATGACTTGCAAAGCTGCGCCGCTGCTGCAGCCGCTGCGATATTACGCGGTCGGATATTGCGGAATCTGCGGGGACTTGTTTACATAAAACTCGCGTGCTGCCGTGTGTTAGTGTATAGAGTGCACATCAGAGCGGGAGTAATATATACGGAGACTCCTATAGCGCGAAACTCGCCGCGATTCGTCATAATCTTTTCATCGACTAACCGGCTATGGCCAATCGATCAGTCGATCAATCAATCATCCTTTCTCTCTCTCTCTCTCTCTCTCTCTCTCTCTCTCTCTCTCTATACAGCCGTGCAATACTCGGCGCGCATAGCTGCACGTTCCCCGCGAGTGCTAAACTGCTCGGGTCTGCAGCAGAAATGAATTATCGGACGCGCAAGTACGCCTTTCTCTCGGGATCCTCCCCGCTAAACACATCAGTCGTACTGCAGGGCTCTGGGGATTCGGTACGTGTACAGCGCATATGTATACCTATATACCCCGAGCTGCACACCTGCCGCTCGCACGTGTCTATTTTTGCGCGGACGATTCCTTGCGGCCGAACTGGTTCCCTTGCGCAACTGCGCATGCGTGCGCGCCGATCTGCGTTTTTCGAGAGCCGCTGCTGCAATTTGCTCACGCGGAGCGACTCGTTCGCGACAATGATTTCGCCTGCGTTATTGCGAGCAAGTCGAGTAACCGGCCGTCTTTTTAGCGCAGAGATTCCGCGATGCTTTGTATACCGGGAATCAGCGCGAGGAATTTGAATCTACTTTTGGACCAGTTATCATTTCTTCTTACTCTCGCTCGTTATTCAAATCCCCGCGCACCGACGTTTCGACGTCCTCGTCAGTTCTCGTTCGACCAGTCGAGCCGTTAGACTTTCTTAACCGCTAGTCGTGCGTTTCTGCTCCAATTTACCCAGACACGTTTACGCGTGGATATACCCTCTGGGCTCTCTCTCTCTCTCTCTCTCTTCGGACAATTGTAATGTTGATAGCCCGCGATGATCGGTGCGCGAATTAATTAAGCGCGGGAAGAGGGCCGCTCGATGAAATTTACAGCGTCGCTTAGAAAAAAGCACTCTGGCGCTCTTTTGTGAGGGGCATCAAAGGAATTAAGCGCAGGCGCGAGATTAAAGACTATAAAGATCCCGAAAGTGTCGAGCTGAAAACTGTGCTCGCGGGCTGATGTCTGCAGGTTCGTTAGACCTTTTGGAATTCATTAAAAAATTCCAGAGCTTTATACGCCGCAGTATAAAGTAGTAGCGTTGGTCTGCTCTCTGCTAATTATCAGCTCACGCGCGCGCGCGGAACACGTCTCTCATGAGCACGTGTAATTGCATCGGAATAAGCTTGCGCGCGCGTGCAGTGTGACTGATAAAGCTGACGCGGGAAACGACTCGGTGCGATGTGTATATCCCTTTTTCGGGTCGGTGTACCATATATTCTATTTTTTTTTTTTTTTTTTTTATATCATCCTCTCAGACCTTGGACTAGCTGTCACACATAAGACGCTAGTCTGGCGCAATCGACCCTCCGGGCGACGCACACGTGCGCGATTCGATCCCGATCTAATAAGGGAGCCTCGTTGCATCCTCGATAGATCGACGACACTCGCTACCAAAGTTCTCCGAGTATGTAAGCGGGTAATCAAAGCGAAAAGGCAATCAGTGCGCGAAATTTCCACGCGGCCGATAATGACCCATATACGCAGCCGCAGTACACAGAGGCGCGTGCATAAATAAACGCGGGCCGAGCACAATGCACGCGTCGGGTCAAAGTTTCGCGGCGGGGACGGCCAACAGGTTTACCGCCGGGGTTGACGGATAATGCGGCGCCGCGTCATTAAGCTAGTTGGCGGGTTCGTGTAGCAATTAGCGATCGAGGCGTCCGAACTCGCTGTACCCGCGGCTTCTAATCTTCACCGCGGGACAAAGGCTGTGTGTGCGGCGAGAGATGCAGGATTGCAGAGCGCACGCGTGCATGTCAAGTGCATGACGCTTGGATTTTAACTCTTTTTATCCAACTCTGATTAGCTTTGATTTGTGCTGCCTATTTCTTTTCGCGCTTCGGTTATTGTCGTCTTCGGTACTGTCACTTTTGACAGACGCAGTTACGCGATTACGCGAAGAGTGCATCTGTGCAAGGTAATCAGCTTTTCGGTTGAATTAATCCGTGGTTTCATTAATAGAAGTGACTGGAAGCTCGATTCCTCCGACTCAAAGAGCGTTCCAATAATTAAAACTTGAATAATTGAGCATCGCAAAATGAGAGAGCCGCCCTACTTCGACTGGAATAGGTCAGTGTAAAATCAATTCTATTCCATAATACACCTACTCTTCGAGTAAAATTCACCTCTCTCTTTCTCTCTCGCTCTCTTACAAGATTATAAAGCGAGATAATACATGATACACCTCTGGATCCGCGTATAATAAACGTCCCCGTCGCGCAGACAACGCAGCGGATCCCGTGCGCACGTCCAAGGGTCCGTTAGTGAAGCCATCCGCTGAATAATCAACGTCCCGCTAAATTTATTGCACGGCCCGCTTCCTCTATACATATCCACCTATATATAAGTATAAACACCGCAGACGAAGGCCGATGAAAAGAGTATATCCCTTGTATACGTACAGCGCATCCCGCGTCATCGGCGGTGCATCGCCACCCGTAAAGACAGCTCTCCGTAGCGGTTTCAACTCCCGAACGTGACTCCGAAACAAAGAAACTCGCGACAGACTGACAGACACGTGAGCCTAGGAGAGAGAGGGAGAGAGAGAGAGAGAGAGAGATGGAAAATAAAGCAGGACTCAATTACAACTCTCGGCGCGGAGGTGATGCTGCGCGCCGGGATTATTCTAATTGGCTCTTGACAGCCGGTCAGCCCTTCGTTCATTCGTACGTTATACCCTTGCTATATCTTTTCGCGGGAATAACGTACGTTATGGTCACTAACAGACGCCGCCCATCCAGATCTTTTTATACCCGTTCAATTAGTCCGCGCGTCAGTCCAGCAGCGGAGGTGAAAGATCGCTTCAATACGCTTTATCACTCTCGGAAAAATACGTGTCATAAGTATAAGCCGCGCGGCGGTGTAATGAATTTTTTCAAGCCCCATCGCGGAAAACGATTAAGCATTGCGCGCTTCCAGAAAAGCCTATGTTGCGGCGGGTATAATATAATAGCCCTCGGGCGACTCGTGTATACTGCTCGTCGCTTACTGGTCCTTGAAAAACGCTTCCAAGACACACGCCGGGGCCGCTCGTAAATCCGCGTATTAGCGAGCCGTCGTCGTCGTCGTCGTCGTCGTTGGCACACCGAGTCCAGACGAAACACCAAGCGAGAGAAAGGATTGCGCTTGCGTCAGAGCAGCAGCCGAGAGCGAGGATTTTCGGGAGTATAATATATAACACGTAACGTACTACAGCCTTTAGGAAAGGCCCTGTGTGCCAGTACACAATAACATTACGAGCCAGACAGGCGTGCTCAGCTGAGCTGCGATGTCGAGAGTCGATAAGTGAAAAGGCTCTCGATCGGCCTGTGTAAGTATACGCTGCATATAATCGAGAGTAAAAGTCACTGGCACGCCGAGGACACACGCGCGAATATCGCCGCCTTTCTCGACTCGAGCCCGCGCTCTAGGTATATAGATTTGTAACAGTGTCTCGAGAGCTCCGACGTCTCTCCTCTCGATTCGATTGTCAATTAAAAGGGCCGCGTTCCGCCCGGCTGCAGTCGAGGATCATATATGAATTGTCATCGTTCGCTTTCACCATCCCGGCTCCTCGACGCGCTCATTCATATTTCTGTATTGCTTTTTTATTTATCATCATCGAGTGTGTTTTTGTAAAACAGGCTCTACACCGCGCGATTGTGCGAGATTTTTTTTCAATACACGCGTACGTGCAATTGATTAATCTACCGACATGCTCGTCCAAAGTGCGCTTTCATTAAAAGAGCAGACAATCGCATGTACGCGTTTTTATTAAAAAAAGAGGCGCACGGGCTATAATAAAGGATGAACCCCATATCAATCACGGAAAAAGCGCGTGAAGTGCCAGGTTATTGTTCGCTCTTCGCATATAATAAAAGTCCAGCGACGCCGGCGTTGAGAGGAGATTCATACGTGCGGAATTTACGTGTAATTTCAACAGATAATTATTCTACCGTATATTGTCCGTTCGGTGCGGTCAACAATGACGCTCGCCTCATTACGCTTCAGCCTTCGAAGCCACGTTATCCGCATCTCGTAGCGAGAATATCGTGATAAAGCAAGGAATTATAAAAAGGACCGCGCGCGACTGAACGAAGAGAAATGGGATCTGTGACATCGGGAGAAAACACACACACACATGCATCCGGTACACACACGGGAAAAATAATAAAAGAGGGATAGAGTCGCGCGCAAATGCGTTAAAAGCCTCGCTATACAAAGCGAGTTCCTCGTTCTTTTTTCCCTCTGCCGCCGAGCGTGTAATTACTTCATTACGAGTCGTTTTAGAATTTCAATATGGAAGGGATGACGCATCGCCGATGTCCGCGCGAGGTGACTCGTATGAACATATATACCTATATAGCAGCGAGTCACATACTCGTTGGCGAGCTATGCCATACGTCTTTCGCGCGCATATATATACTGCATTTTTCCAAGTTTCATCGCGGCGGCATTTCTTTTATTTTAACGAGCGCGTTTTGTTATACGCGAAAGCCAAGTATGGAGCTTTTCGCGGCAAATGGCTTTCTGCAGACTTTGCCCGCGTTTCTAACAAAAGCTTTTTATTGGAGGATACTAATGCCGCTAATGGTTGGAATGTACGCGTGTTCTTGCGCCTACCTCGCGGGAGATTAACATAAATTTATTCCGAGACTCTGTTTACTCGCATGAAGAGATGGATTTGTTTCTCATTCTCGTTAACGAGTCGCTTGAATTTTAAATCGGCCTTTTTTACACCTTTATTCGCGTATAGGCGCGAACAAGCGTATTTTATTCTACACGTTTAAAAAAGCGGCGTTCAGTGCCAAAGGCAAAGTCGAGAGGTTGATCCCTATGAATATTCTCGAGATTATACGTTTGACGAATTCGAGAAATTTTCATACGTCGACTCGTTCGCGCTACGCGTAGAGCAGTAAACTTTAATTCGATTCGCAGAGCGAGACTCTGCCTCGAATAAAACTTGGAATCCACCCGCGTTTTCATATTTTACCGAAGCAAGTGCAACTTTTTAGAGCGCCTTTTGTTATACCCGAGATTAAACGTTAAAATTGTACGTCTCGCGTGCTGCAACAACTACGCTTTGTGCGCGCATTTCCAACTTCATTTGTCAGAGCGAAAAAAATTCTTCCCGCGAGTCTCCGTTTCTTTGCAGCGGTTACAATCCTTTTTTTGTAGAACGAGTGTTATAGAAGCTATAAAGATATAAAGCGTGTATGGAATTTACATCGCGTGTGTGTATAACCGTACATGGCGTTTAAACTTTACAAACAACTTGCTTGTGTTTTTACTCGCCGCTCTAGTAGTAGTGTAGAGCATCAGTATTCCAGATTCTCTTCTTTTTTTTACAATGACGCTCGGAGGACGTGTGATGGAAGTATAAAATAGTAGGTAAGCGCTGGTGTGTGGATTCATTAGCTGCACGTACCGGCTGTTTGCGTACGTGCGCCTTTTCCGAGTCTTTGCATTTGCTCTCTCTCTCTCTCTAGCATCTGTTTTTTCTCTTATTCGTCTACGTGACCTTATGAAATATTCACGATTCGCGTTATCAAATACCGTGGCAATCTTGCGACCCGAAATAAAGGTCCTGGCCGATAGATTTAGCCGATGATTGTGCTCGCCAACTCCTTTTCTCCGATTTTTTCCGCAGTTTTTTCGACAGACTGATAAGTATATACGAGTCGATATCGATTGGTATAATTAAATAAAGTTGCGCGTGGTCAATCAGCGCTGTAATCGCTCACTCGCTTTTTGTTATCTCAGCTGAAGGCTTGAGCAATAGCAGTTAGTTTTCGTTTTATTATAGATTACTTCGATATCGAGCGTGCACTGGACAAAACGAAGATTGATTAATACATACTTATACTGATTTTTTTTTTCATTCAAATAAGTAGCTTTGCCTTCGTTAACTAAAATTGATTTTCAACACAATACATTTTTTTTTTCATAAGATATATTTATATGAAACAATGTCTTTATTACACATCGATATTCAACGGATATGCAAGAACAAAAATACCGAAATAAAAACGGCGGACATTAACGTTAGAGTTTGAATAAAAACTGCGTTTATTAGCTCAAAAACTTTCTCATTGTAATAACGGTAAATAAAAAGACATTCTCAAAATTTTAGCGTATATATATTGACAAATATTGCAAAACACTTTCGATCACGATACAGGCATCCAGTCAATTAAACCGAATAATTTTTTTTTTTTACAAAGTGACCTTTTCTTACATCGTTATTTGAGATTGAGAAGATCGATTAAACGCCTCTCACATTTTTCACCTTGGAATTCTGACACTATTACTTCGCCAGGCGCGTAACCATAAGTACATCAAACGCGACGCGAAAAAGGACAGGCACACGCGACAACATTTATGCCGGTATATTTTAATTTTTTTTTCTTATTTAGCAATTTTAGCATCTTCCATCAACCAGATTTTATGGACAAAATTGTGTTTCAACCTTATCATCTAAGTATACCATTATGTACAAATATGAATGCCAGGGCACCTTTAAGTTGCTCCAATCGTTTGAGTACTTTAACGCTCGCTTTCGCAATTAAAACTGCGACGAACTGGCACTAAGGAAAGAAATACAAAGTGAAAAAAGAACTCAATTCGAGATTTTTTTCTTACAGGATTAAATACGGTCGTTTAAAGTGAGCGTACAAAGTTTCTACTTCATATGGTTGTTTGTTTCCGACTTATCTCTTACGTTAAACTTTTGCAAAAAGAGATATACTGTCACTATTATATTAAATATTGTATATTTTTATATATTAAATGTATAATATAATAAAAGCCTGAAGAACCAATGGAATTCGAGATACTCAAAATGAGCCGTTAAAAATCTCTAGAGATTTAACAATCTGCAAAAACAAGTGAAATTTGGGTATTCGTTTAACGTCGTAGTAGCAAACATGCAGAAATTTTGAAATGTATTTCGATATGTTTTAAGCTTTCTTATGCAAATTTTTAAATATTTTTGTGCGTTGGTACCTCGTACCCCGAAAGAATTGTGTCGAAATAAAATGCGATGCTCCATTGGTTCTTTAACAGTCTTTCGACTGTTTTGTGAATTATTATACGATCTATTGCAGTTTCATTTTCAATCGCTTTTGTTTATCTTCGTTAAAGTGATTCGTCTATTTACATTCTCGTGATATAAAAATACTAACAAGAAACGTATTATGGTCAAAGTCGCTCAGACGATTCATTTACCTTTCCCCGCATTTTCTTCCCCGTTTTACAAATTAACTAGTGCATAGTCAAAGTTTGGCAGTATATTGTCCCTAGCTATTTGCATTCTTATTGTTGCTTACATTTACAACGCTGCTTATTATTCAACCATCTTTCGTTACTGACAAAAAACCTTTCATTACTTCAGTTATTCTTATTTAGATAGAAAAAAGGTCTTTCTCACATTTCATACAATAACAATTCGATAAATGTTTGAATTGAATAAATAAAAAAAAGAAAAATTGATTTTAATTATTCAAAATAATAATGCACGTGGATTATTATAAAAGTAACGAAAGTCGGCGATTGTAATATTTTTCCTTTTCATCGTGATCAAAACGTCACTTCACACGAATTTTATCGCAATAATCTATACGTACATTTTAAACCAATCTTTATATTGGAAGATTTACATTGCATGCGCATTATTTTGACCACTCATACTTGATGGAACAACTTTTATAAGGTTGAAAATATGGCTCTATCAAATTCTTAGCTGTTGCATATTCTCAGATTTACTTGTAGATTGAAGTTATTTTGTGGGCTAGGTTCACCTCAGTCTCTGAGTTTCTACATTCCGTTAAATGATAATGTATGAACGGTGCGAAAGTCACAATACTGCGTGAGCCGGTGGAATGCGACATCTGGTCTTTTTCGATTATTAAACGTATAATTTCTTAAATCGTTTTTTCCCTTTATTTTCCTTAATCTAGTATAGACGCAATATAATACTAGTCGATTAAAATTTATTTATAATATTACATATTTCCCCCGCTAAAGTATATAGCCTAGGTAAAAGTAAACCACATGGTTTGATAATGTAAATTAAGCACTTTTTATATATAACGACGTTAACATTAATAACAGTTTTCTGCATTTTTTAAATCAATTGTTTTTATTTATATAAACTTCAGACATAGTATTTCAAAACGCGCTTAGAAATCAATTAAATTTTTAACGATGCACTGTAATCACAAAAACTTTGTTTCTTAAATATTTTTACAGTATAATATAATTACCAATAAAAATCAATCGACTTTGGTAATCGAGACTTTTACGACAATATTACACAGAAAGATTATTGAACCTTAAAAGAACCGGCGATTCATCGTACACTCCTCTTTTGGCAAAAATATAAATATTGCTTATATTTATGAAATATCATCACTGAAAACTCTTAGGCGAATCTGAATCAGAACTTGGAATCTGTTTTATCTATCAAGATGGACACTTTGTATACTCTATTTATATCTTTATATATCGTATAAACATGGCCAATATGAGATTTGTTTAAAACAAATAGCAATCACACAGCTAGAATAATTTTTAATGGTTATCATATTTAAAAAGTGTCTATTTCAAAATCTTAAAAATGTTCAGATCTGATTATGTACGAACAAACAACATTATGAATCGGATTGAGTTTTCTATTTTTAATAAACCAACGAAAGGAAAATGGAGTTAAAATAATTATTATTTCAAGATAACTGACACCTCATTGAATACCATCATTAGCTTTAAGTGAAACGCAAAATTGGAAGTCTCCCGTATTTAGAAAGGCAACAATGACAAAATCGTCGAGTATCTAATCAGTGTTCTTTGGCACTTCTGTTGCAAATGCGAATTTTTCATATTAGACTTTGAAAATCCATAAGTATATTAGTACACGTATAATTGCAGTACGCGAAGAAAATAACAAAGAGACAGCATTTTAGTCAATGCAGCACGCGCGTCTTGCAAAATATCGAAGATCAGAACATCACAGTGTAGCGACAGCTAAGAAACTTGTTTCCTTGGCGCGACGAAAAGTTCTCATTACTCGCAAGTCAATCGATTGTCTAATTTTGTAATAATACTCAACATTTTTTGTTTCATATATCGTAACAGCATTCCACGACGAGCGCACCGTGGATGCGTCACGTCGCCAGGGATTTTTTCCTTCGTTTATAGAATTCTAAATGATAATTACACGCGTGTTTGTAAAAAAGTGAAAAAACGTTTCAACGTAATTCTTGTTTTTTTTTGTACTTTTATCCGTAGAAACACCTATCGTATACGCAAAGCGAAAGGAAAAACAACCGCTCTTAACTTTTGTATCAAATTTTTTTTCATAAAAATTCCCATTTCTTTTATAAAAACAATTTAACATATTTTTAAATTTCCGTAAATGATGCGTTGTAGTGCTTTACTTTTACAAATCATGATACTCAACACGCTAAAAGTAAAATCAAAACTAAATTCTAAAATGTTGATAACAAGAAATCAATATTTAATAATTCGAAAAATTTAAATGCGCGCAGAGCTGAACCATCGAGAAAGTCCCGTACTTTGCACTATATTTATTATTAAATATTCTAAGTATTAAAGACCTTTCCTTGGAATGATGCTGTTAGAATGAATCTCGCTTCAATAATCTAACCACGAAAGATTCATCTAGCACAGTAGGCTATAAAAAAAGTACGGGAAGTTCTTCACAGGTTTCATTCTCAATGACTCATGTTGAAAAAACGTAGGCGTATTAAACGCCGGCGTCGCCGACGTGTTCATAATATGACGTAGCGCGCAACGACATCACAGCGTGTACGCGCTTCACACATCGGTCAGTCTGACGAGAAATTCCACACACAAGGGAAGAAATCCCCGCAATGGTGGCAACTTTGACTCTACAACAGTCTCCTTTCCCTCGAAGGAAATGCCCCCTTAGCGCTGTCTGCATGACATTGCCACACTTTCGGTGTACTTATATAAAAACCTCATATGAACGCCAGACTACACGAGTCAGTTGCTCAACGAAATTCGACGTCTTTCTTCTTTTTCCTCCTCAGTGGCACAAGGTGATGGGCGAACTACTGTCAGCATAGTCTTTCCGGCTGAGCTCTCAGCGTGGGCTCCGGTAGCTAGCGTTCCACCTTTCTCGATCTAGGCCCAGCTCGATTGCTGAGGCGGGTGCAACGGCGCGCGGTGTCGACTGGTCATCTAAAGCAGAAGCCTGCTGTTGTTGCTGCTTGCTGTTACCCGTGGAAACGTCTTCCAACGAGAGAATTTCAGTACCGGGTGGAGAACAACTTAGGGCATCACTAGCTGGTGATGTGACGCAACTATCAGGACCACCTCCGACGCTTTTGCTGCGCGCGGGCTGAGCTCCGCTTCCAACGACTCGAGATCCGGTTTTGTTAGCCGGCCTCCGCGTTTCTTGCTGAATGTTCAGCGAGAGACTGGGCTGCACCGGACTTTTGGAACGCGCTACGTGCAGCGGGCTCTCTGGACTGGTGGCACCGAGCGAATCGCTCGACAAAATCTTCGAGCTTGCCGCAAGTCGCGAGGCGCACGGCGAGTACTTGGACAAATTGAGCGTGATTTTGTTATTTTCCGTGGAGTCGGCTGTCAACGACGAGCGACTAAGTTTCTTCAGCGGACTCGTCGAGGAGGTGCGCTTGCTTTTGTTGGCTACGGCAGTAGCTGCGGCCGCAGCTGTCTTCGATCCTTGTCCTACCGATGAGGCTGACTTCGTGCTCTTGCAACTACCGCACCACGTGAATTTGTTCTTGATATCTCTGATGGGTTTCTTCACATTCGCAGTAGTGTTCTGCGACTGTTCATGGTGGTCATCTGGACTTTTTTTGCTACATTTAGTCGTGGTATCGCTCTTCTTTATCGCCGCGCTCTCGCCATCGGGCAACAAGTCCACGGAGTTGTGGTCCGGTTGACTGACACTCGTTTTCTCCTTGTCTGCAGAGACATTTTCCTGCGGCTCATTCGGCGATTTAGCCGACTCCTTGCAGCAGTTCTCAAGCTGTATTTTCACGAGACTTGATTTCTCGGTAATACAACTCTTGGCTCGCGCGTTGCTCTTTTGATTAGCCAGTCTGGTGCTGGGGTAATCAAGACTTCTCTCTTTGCTCTCACAGGGCGACAGTGGTTTTTTAGTCGCATTGGCGTTTGGGCTCTTTTTCGGCTCGTCCAAGCTCTGCTTGGTATCTGCCTTATTTCCGGACTTCTCCTTTTTGTCGGAGTTGATCTCGGGCTTGGATCTAAGACGTTCCTCCGAGAAGAAGAATATCTCGTCATTTAAGGGCGCCGTGTCGCCATTGATTGGACGAGGATTGAGGTTTAGCTTCTTGACGGAGGGCGAGATTCGAACAGCTCTAGCCGAGCTTGGACTGGAAGTAGTCGAACTGATGCTAGAACCAGTCGACAACGAGTCCTGGCGGTATTGTTGTTGGTCTTGCGCTGGCTGCTGTTGTTTGCTGGTACTGTTGGCCTGCTGCACTGGTGCACCGCCACCGCCACCGCCTCCCTGGCCCTGAGAGAGGCTCAGTCGTCGTCAGTTTACCAGCTCCACGCTTACGAACTGCTTGAGTCGCTCCAAATATTGGTTGTAAAGCTCCACGTCGTTGTGACCGGCACCCTAAGATTTTTCATAAATTTTAGTTGAATGCGTTTTTTTATATCAATAATTGTATTACATTTTATAAGTAATGGATAGATATAAGGACAGCAAGATTTATCGTTCTATTTCAAAATAAAGGTAGATACCCCTTTTGTAGAAATAATAAAGTGTAGAGAGAAATGTAAGATAAGGATAATGCGTTGAGCATAATGAGGCTTTCTGTCAGCGTGCATGCAAATATAACTGTTCCTCTCCCACTCAGCGCTGCTCTAATTAATGAAAATCAATGAGGCATATGGAAATATGCAGCCTTGGCATTTCAAATGCAGCTGGCTATTGTTTCAAAAAGGCATTTAATGGGACAATAACTTTATCTACTTAGGAAAACTTTCAGCTCTATATTCGCGCATTGTTTGCATGCATAGATGCTAGTAGAACTTATTTGAAGACACAATAATTATAATTATTACCTCAACCCATAGAGGCTCGACAGCTCGTGGACACCTTTCGTAGATAGCCAATCCATGGCTGAAATTTATAACTTCGTCATCTGTTCCGTGAATCACCAGTACTGGTGAGGTAACTTTGGGTACTTTATCTATACTGTAAAACAATATGCATGATAAGAATGAATATATTGTTAGGTACTTGTGTATTTGAACTATTTTTAAAGGCGATTGAAATAGGTAGGTAGATTTACTCAAATTCTTTAACCACAGAGGAAGATGAATGTACCGTCACAGTCTATGTATGAAAAGAGCTTAGGTCAAATTCAATTAAGAAACATGCTATGTTTACTTTGTGACATGACAATAGGTTTCTTATTTTGAGGTCATTTCTTTCTGCACATTTTTAAAGTGAATATTTATCTAAAAAACTGTGTACATTATATATTCAATGAAAACTCAATTTGAATTTATCTATTTTAGCTGAATTATAAAAAAATCATCTACTTTGGTTAAAGGCTAATTGCACAGAATTGATGAAAAATTTGATCCAAACAATTAGCGGCCTTTATTATAAAGAATATTGAATTATCTACAATATTCAAACAAAGAAAACTGATGTACAGGTTACATAACAAAATTTTCAATTCCCAATATGTACTCTATATGAATGAGTTTCTATATGAACAGTAAAAATGAGAAGGGTGTAAATTGGACAAATAAAATATAAAATAAAATAAAAATTTCATTGAAACAGTTGATTGGCAAATACTTCTCCACTATCTTGGCAAATAACTGGAATTTAGATATTCTGAAAAGCTTTCTTTGATAAAGATTGTTGAGCAATTATCAGACGTGCAATCATGACTTTGTATACGTATATGAAGAAATATTGTCTCAGCTAATGCCTTTTCCATTATCAAAGTTTATTTATAACATGAAATTTACCTTGGGAAAGCATCAAAGAACCAGGTCCTCTTTGTGTTTGGAAAGGCAACTCTCATGCCTGACATGAGAGGCGAGTGGAGCACCACTGCTCCAACCTCGTATCTGGAAGCCAAGTCCACGGTGGGCACAGTTCCTATGCTCTGTCCGTACAATATAATGTTTTCGGGACTGATTCCATATCTAGTCCTGAGTGCGTGCCAGGCAGCATCTATATCCGCGTAGAGATTCTTTTCGGAGGGTTTGCCCCCGGAGACTCCATAGCCAGAGTAGTCGTAGCTGAATATGTTGCAGTTTATCCTGGAGCCAAGGCCCAAGTAGAAGCTGGACATCTGTCCCAGGTCTACGGCATTGCCGTGGGAGAAGAGTATGGTGAACCTCGCGGTGGCGGAGCACCTAACGAAGAGACAGGCGATGCGGTTGCCCCGGGAGGTTCGTGCGTAGAATCCCTCGACGGACTCCTTCTCGCGCTCGCTGTACTGCCACTCGGCTCGCTCGGACAGTGAAATCGTGTACTTGGAGCCTTCATCCTCGATGAAGCTGTAGGTCGGCTCTGGCGGCAGGAAGGCCAGCTTCGCTGCGATCCTCGAGGGGCAGGGCGGACAGCAGAATAGGCAGCACAACTCGCTTAGGCTTAAGCCGTTCATCATTTTACGGGGGCCGTACAGGGGATCACGAAGACTCCGTTATACGCGTTTGCGTCTCGGCAACAACAACATAAGGAAGTCACACACACACAATCGAAAAACGCGCGGCGGCTCGTTATCTTCTATTCACTCTCGTCGTACGCCTCTCCTCTGATGCGCCTTCCGGAAGATTTGTACGAGGGGGGTGGCGGCGCAGCTGCGGAGCAAGAAAATATCGAGGTCTACGCGACACTCACGACTATCTCTGTCGCTCTCCTCTGTACGATGTTATACTGTGCATACGATGCGGCCCGTATCTCTCCCGTCCGTCTATCACTTTGTGTTGGGAGCTACTGATGCCGCTGCTGCATCGCTCCTGTATTAGTGCGACTGCTGCTGCTGCCTATTGTTTTCACGCCACGGTTGGTATGTTGAAAAATATTATCCCTCACTCTGAGTCAGCCATGACAGCTCATATACGCCAGAGCTAGCTCCTTTCGCCGAGTTTTCCTTTCTCTCTCGCTCTCGCTCTCCCTCTTTCTTCCCTCAGCGGACGGGCCTCAAGGCTGACTTTCAATCCAACAGAGCTCGTCGGCTTGGCCGTGTATATATATATATATATATATACTGTTTGCGTATGTAAATGTTTGGATTTTTCCTGGAAGTAGGGGAGGTTATGGTTGGGTCTTGAAACTGCTCCTACCTCAACTGTACTTGCATCGAGCTCTCCCATTGGTCGAGTCAAGCGGATCGACGCCTACTACCTGTACACACGCAGTTTTGTCGTTTTCTTATAATTTGTTGTTTACACTTCTTTAGAATATAACTATCGCCAAGTTCAAGTTTATATTTATTAAACTTTATATGTTGAAACATAATAATCCTTCGAATTCGAATCACGCAGTTGAAAGTATTTGGACAAATTTCACAGTTCACTATCTGGCCGATGGCTACCTAGGTAGCGCTGCGTTGTTTGATAGTTGATCGGATCAGAGCTGTGCCGAGCTCATTCAGCTTGTGTCTGGCTTGTTCGACGGTGCTATAGTGTAGTGTTTGTGTTTAACACTCAGCCGAATACTACGTTTGACATTTTGGAGTTTGGAGTTAAAATTTTATCTCGACTATATTCGTAAGTTTTACCTATATCTGACTATTTATCAACTCGGCAATTGGCAATTCAACGATACCACAGCGCCAAAAAGCCAATGCCAATTTTCATAAGATGGTGAGTTTTCAAAGCTCGAGGGACTCTCAGCTTTGAAAACTCACCACCTTATGGAAATTAACATTGGCTTTTTGGCGCTGCGGTATCGTTGAATTGCCAATAGATACTTTTTTTTCGTTTAACGTTTCAAAGCAGAACATAACCTAGATCGATAGCGTATCTGACTGCCATGTAATTTTCTTGAATTAAGAAGCGTCGTGATTAATTAAATTTATTCGTCTTTTCAGATTTGTTGAATATTCTATGAGAAAGCACAATGCCGAAGTATTATTGTGATTACTGTGACACGTATCTCACACATGACTCTCCAAGCGTAAGGAAAACGCATTGCCAAGGACGTAAACACAAGGACAATGTTAAATATTTTTATCAGAAATGGATGGAAGAACAAGCTCAGCACTTGATTGACGCAACGACGGCTGCATTCAAAGCCGGCAAAATAGCTTCGAATCCATTTGCTCCGAATAAGGGTGCTGCTATTCCGCCACCGCCAAGCCTAGGCCCACGTCCAGGTGTGCCGCCTCCAAACCAAGGACCACCAGGTAAGCTTGTACACATTATAAGTGAAATTTCTTCCATGATATTAAGACCTTATTCTGTTAGTAACACTGTATTATTTTGAACCGGCGGAATTTCTTGGAAGCGTCTGAAAACCCTTTGATTCGCGCAAGACTCGGGTACATTCATAACAAAAAACCTTTTTATATTTTTCAACAATTTGCTGTTAAAACTTCCCGATATTTGACTCTCGTTGTATACATACATAGGACGTTATTGCTAATAATTTTAGTCCTTCAATGGCTTGTACTTGGATTGAATCAACATTTATAAATATTTTTAGGTATGATGCCACCTCCTGGAATGCATCCAGGTGGTCCTATGGGTCCCGGTGGGCCAATGATGATGGGACCACATGGACCGATGCCTCCAATGATGGGTGTGCGTCCACCAATGATGGGACCAATGGGACCTATGCTTGGACCAATGGGTCCTATGGGCCCAATGGGTCCTATGAGACCTCCAGGACCTCCACCGCAAGTTATGACAGGTCCACAATCGATAAAAAAATAAAAACTTAAGTGTTTAATTTTATAAAAATTAAGTGAAAATTTGAAATACTTTATGTTTAAGTGTGTAAATAAATTTTGTATTGTGTAGGTATTTTCAAGTGCTTTGAAAATAAAAACCATTTAACAATTTAAATATAGTCCATTTAATAACGCAATTTTAACTATACGTTTTATTTTTACATACATTTTCGTTATTTTTTCCGTAACAGATATTTTTTACAATAGATCTTAAAGATTCTAAATTATAAAAATCTGGTCAATTTACATAGGTTTACAGGTCTCCATTTCACATCCGTCATTATCTCCGTCTCTCTCCACGACGTTTCAATTCTTCATTGACATGTTGCTGCAATAGTTTAACGTCCTTTTCGTAAACATATATTTCATTTTGCATTTTCTTTTGTAGTATATCAATGTGCTTATGCAAGTGTGGTAAATTCAATTCTTTCGCAGTATCTATCAATCTTTTAGTTTCTTCTTGAAAATTATTCATTTTCTTTGTCAGTTTAGATTTTGGTCCTTTTTTGTTATTTTGTACTGATTCCAAGAATAAACCACGAGGATGTTTTTTGAGGTACTTTAAGTGCTCGGCACTGTTTCGTTGCGTTTCACGTGTGGTTTTTGGGCGGCCTTGAGATCGGTTTGCGGCTGGAGTGTAATTTGGCAGTAATGGAGGTATATAAGATGTCGACGGCATTTCTAACGCAGCGATGTTGTTACTAGAACTCACGTTTTGATTTGATTCATTACTGAGTCCATGATGATTTTGAGGAAATAATAAAGGATTATTCTTAAGCCTGTCGCATCTTGCTGAATGCTCTTGAAACTTTCGCATCGCAGTGTTTAATTCTGAATGTTCATGTGGTGAAAATACATTATTAAAATAATGTAAATATGGAAAAAAGTTTTTGAATGCCATCATTTTATGAGGCTTTTTTATGTACTGTTTAGTAGTTGTTAAATTTTTATAAATACGTCTTAGTTTCTTAAGTGAATCATCAAGGAATCCTTCTCGATAGAGAGTCATTAATAATTTTCGTTGACAATGGGCTAATCTACTGACTTTCAACGAATAGTCAAGACTGTCTAAAACGCGGTTTTCTTTATTCATCAACTCCCAGTTTAGTTGCTTTGATTCTTCATATAATTTAATTGGGTCTTCGTTCAAATCTTTCAATTCATTCAGTTTCTCAGTCAAAGTATTTGTAACTTTAAAAATACGTCTCTCACAAGTCATTAACATGTGAGATCTTTCATTATTGTTCCGAGATGCATATTGTTGGATGAGTTGCGTTATATGCTTTTGGTATTTCTTTATACATTTCATTCGTATTTTTACCTGTTTGCCATATTGTTGCATCATGAATTCAGCCGGTGTGACCGCTACCAATGAATTCAAAAATTTTACCAAATATGTCCAGTTTCCATAATCGTTTAAAGCATTCTTGTCACGCATATCTAACATCAAGGTACTTGTTTTCAAAGTTGCTGATTCATCAATTAGTTTTGGTTTTACTTCAAAACTCCATGGTTTTCCCGGTTCTCTCACGGTATTTGCAGGACTAGTTGCCAAGCTTTGATTTTGGGAAGATGCTTCACACCTAGAATCTAAATTTATCAAACTATCTACTGTATTGTCAATATTAAATGAACTATTACATATTGAACTTCTGTTAGTTGAACTTTCGATAGTGTCATTTGCATTTCTGGATGGTTCGTTATCTTGAAAGTAAGCTGGACCATTGTAATTTGTTACATGTTCAGGATTTGGAAAATGTTGAGACCATCGAAGTTTATTACATACTGCTGAGACATGACCTTTTCTTGCACAGTTACAACACTGCAACTCATTCCTTGATTTAAAAATCAATCTCAAATTGTCCGGAGGTTCTGCATTTCCTTTATTAATCTACAATAGAATGTGAATCGTTTATATAAAATCAACTTATGAAAAATAGTTGGATAATTTTTTTATTTGTACGAATTTCTACTCACAGTTTGATGATAACGACGCCATAAGTCTGGACAATCATGTGACAAGTGTCCACGGGATTGACATCTTGAACAAGATATTTTTCGACAATTTTCACAAGTTTTCCTGTACATATTTTGCTTTTGACCGCACTGAAACAAAAATTTGTTAATAAAAAATCAATTTAAAACTATACTAAACCACGTCTGCCAATTTTTAATAAAGATCTTTTACCGTCAAACATATTTTTTTAGGACAAGAAACTTCAGTGTGTCCTGTTAGTCCACACATGTGACAAGTTGGCAGTTTTCTTATTTCAGTACATTGATTTTGCCGATGTCCATCTTTATGACAGCGACTGCAAACCATTCCAAAATACCGTTTACGTTTAACAAAGCTAGCAACTATATCATCATTCAAAATTGCCCATTTTTTCGGATCAGCTATAAAATAAAAAATAAGATTTGTAAGTTTAATATTGACAATATTCATTAACAATCAAATACAACAAAGTTAGCAATCTTACATGACATTTTGTTTTTCAATTTATCCATATCAAAATTTTCTCCACCCCAAGATTCGTTATAAAAAGCTTTCATCGCAGCATTCATGGGTTGAAAGAAATATTCTTCGTTTGAAAGTGTCTTACTATTACGACCAGATTCACTCTGTTTCTTATTTGAAGTGCTAGATACTTTTTCTTTGCGAAAAGAATTATTCGATTGATTTTGTGGTTCTTTAGATCTACACATATCACTACTATGTGAACTACTTTGCTGTTTTTCGACATCTGGTGTATTGTCTCTTGCATTCAGAGATGGTTGTTTTTTACTAGATGATTGGCTCATTTCTTTAATTTCACTTAGACTAGAAACCCCTCTTTCAATTTCTGTGCAATTCAGAACAATATTATCTGGTTCATTAATTGTAGCATCAGTATTATATTCATTATCAGTAGTAGCTGTTGTTGAATTCAAAGATTGATCACCTTTGTTTTGAGTCATACTTTTATGTGAAATAGAAGAATCACTAGAAGAGCTATCATCGTCACTTTCACTTCCACTATCAACTTCACTTCCAGAATCTTTCAACTCAATAATAGGTGGTGCTGGTTTTGGTGGAACTGGAACTTCAAAAATAGATTCTTCACTATCGGATAAAGAATCTTCCGATTCCATAACTGCAGCCTTCTTTTTACCAAGTTTTTTATCAGTCGCTATCGTTGTATTATACTTAGAATCATCTTCTGTAGAATCTTCTGAACTGATGTCAATGACTGATGATGATTCAAGAAAACTATTTTGTGGGATTCCTTTGTCCATTGGTACATCTGTATAAGTTCGTTCATTCTCAATTACTACTCTGGATGTATTAGCTTGTGTTTTATTTTGTTGCTGAACTTTATTATTTGTTTGTTTAACATTTTTCTTTTGTTTTGCTTGCTTACTGGTGGTTTTTATTTTCTTTTTATTATTTGAACGTTTTCCAAACAATAAATCTATAAATTCTTTATCTAAAAGTTGCATGCCAACTGCTGGTGTGTGACTGACATTCTTATTGTAAGGATTAATAATTTTATTTGAATCTTCTGGTTGAACATACTCTTTTACTTGTTTGTTAGATCCAGATTCATTATTGTGGCTTGGTTTTCTTTTTTTATTAGATTCGTTCAATTCGTCACTATCATTAACAGCTGATCGTTTCTGAGACGTTTTATTATTTTTGTTTGTTTCACTCTCATTTTGTGCTATTGCAATGGAAGGTGGTACTGCACTGTTGTTTGATCCATTATTTGCACTACTATTTTGTGTTTGAACAGGTTCATTTACTACTTTTTCAGTTGGTCCATCATTGTCTATTTTTTTGAAACCAGAACTCGGAGTATCTGCTGGTTGATTGTTAGTTGTTGAATTAGTTTCTTCTCCTATGATGTTATTAGAAAAATGAATTTCAGCATAAAGCCTAGCTTCAAGATCACTGTCATGGCCATCATCATATGAATTTGGATTCTGAAAAAAAATGTATCTTCAAATTTCGCTTTTCGGTCGCATTTCACAGTTTTTTTTTGACAATGAGAATCGTTTATCTTGCATATCCGTGACCTTTGTTATAGGCAGAAAATTGGCAAGAGGTTAGGAAATGCGAAACAAACACTTACCTGCTCCAAATCGTTTTCAAAGTTCATTTTTACGTTTAATAAAATGATACTTTCTTAGTCTTGAATTCATCAGATTTATTAAAGATAACTCGTGCAAAAATACAAATAATCCATCCGAGATGTTCATTCCACTCAATGCCACTACCAAATCTTTGACAATAACAAAATTATGACGAACATAATGCGGGTATTACCACTCAGTACTCACCACGCGGTTGTCAGTACACAGTTTGCGCGCTAGGTGTCCTCAGTCCTGCAGATATGGTCTATGCCCACTTTCCTGTCAAGATGCCCAACCTAACCTTACCTCTCTAATCATTAACATGTGTTTTTTGGAAGATTCTGTTTAACGCACAAATGAGAATAAAAATAAGGTTTTATTTTTTATAACGTTTGTTCTATCATTGTACCATGGTATTTAGGCAGATCTAATGTTTAATTTTCCTCGGAACTCCCATTTATTCTCCAAACACGATTTTTATTTTTTTCCAATTATATGGAGTAAATAATGTATCTTTTATTCGTATTTTTTTGCAGTTTCAACTATGACAGACGAAAAAGTAGAAACCGATGTTAATGAAGCATTTGAGAATTTATTACTTGCCGAAGATCTAGCTGAGCAGGCAGCTTACGAAGAGGGCTTTGCTGTGGGTAAAAATCAGATGCTGGAGGGCTACCACCTTGGATACCACAGAGCAAGTTCACTTGCAGCACAGCTAGGATATTATTTTGGTGTTTTGATGTTCATTCAGCAATCTTCGAATGTTGACAGAGTTCTAGAGCAAACCAAGAAGCTCATAGCAGACATACAGAAATTTCCTGCCGATAATGATGATGCAGTTGATATTTTTGAAAAATTTGACAGCATAAAACTCAATTTCAAGAAGATCTGTTCACTGGCTAAAATAGATGCTACCTATCCAGACGCAAACAAACTAGAATTTTAAGATTATCAGAAGATTTTTATTGTTTTAAAAATGTCTGCTTATGAAGCTCATTTTTGTAAAGTTTTGAAGTTTTTGAGAGTTTATGAAAATTTAATAGATTGTCATCTGGTAGATTTTTTAACTGAAGATTTATGGGAAAAATGTTTACCAAAAGATTTAAAAGTATACTTGGAGAAAAGAGGCCCTGATGTCATTAGTGAGATTAATCAGTTTGATAAGGCTAATTTATGTCAAGATTCGGAACTTTATGAATTCTTAAAGGATGCCGAGTCTCTGAATTTAGATCACTGTCAAGACATTCTTACTAGACATAATTTTTTAAATATTATTAATGAAGCAAAGACTCAGAGTTCAAAACCTCTACAATCTGAATTCATGAAAGTTAAAAAATGGCACGAAGTTGAGGTATTCACTAAAACTGTTGCATGGCTTAATCAAAGTCAATCGTGCATTGTCATCGATGCAGGGGCTGGCAAAGGATACTCTTCCTTGCATCTATCCAATCACTACAACTTTCCTGTATTGGCCATAGAATGTTCTCAAATCAATCATAAAGGTGCTATTCTGCATCGTGACCTTGTGAATAAGAAGAGTAAGCAGTCTACATCTTTGGTAAGAATCTTAAATAATGTTGCATCTTTTCCACTATAAAATAGTGGAATTCAATTTATGTATTATTTATTTTAGATCAACTATGCAGTAAAACAAATAGATGATACAACAGATTTCGTGCAGCTGGTGAAGGATCATTATCCAGACTTTTATCCGGAGAAAAAACTAGTTATGACTGCCTTACATGCATGTGGGTCACTGACTGATTCTGTGATAAAATCTTTTGTAAACGTCAGTGATATGAAATGCTTATGCATAGTTCCTTGTTGTTATCATTTGGCTTCGCAGTCACTCTTGAGTGTGTATGAATTTTCAAAGAACTCACGTATGTTAGCTCAGCAATCTACCGAAAGAGTAAAAATAAAAGACGAAGCACTGTCGCCGTCGCTGTTCTACAGAGCTGTTTTGCAAGTTATTTTTCGATCATTAGGTAGCATTCGTATTTTAAGTATTTTTAGTCATTTTTTCGATTCCTACATTTACAACGCTGTCTTTCTCTCAGGTATCCAAGATGTTAAAACCGGACGGGGAGCGCCTTTGGATAGTTTTTTGATTTATGCCAAGTGGGCTCTGAAAAAAATCCACGCTACAGAGGTATCGCTATATATCTTGATAAAAGTTCACACAATCGATCCTCGTATTAGTGCATTTGACATATTTCGTGGTATATTTCAGCTTCCAACGGATGAGAAACTCTACGACGTGTACAACGAGAAGAAAGCTTTGGAATGGAAGTTCCATGTATTCCAATTATTGCGAATCCGATTAGCGCCCGTAGTGGAAGCGGCGATCATTTTAGATAAACTGCTCTTTATTCAAAAATCAAACGTTTGCACGAAACTAGAAGTGGTCCAATTGTTCGACCCGCTGCTGTCGCCTAGAAATTGGGCTATTATCGCCACGAAGTGAGACGTCAATATATTGTCCACATTTTACACATGAGTATACATACCGATATATTTTTAACACGCAGTGTTTGCGTTCGAGATGATGTATTTGAATTTACGAATTTTAATATTTTATATACATACGTGTAATATAACGCAATAAAGATATATCTTTGACTACAGGAGGAAAGACTTGGACTTTACGCCTATAGCATAATGCGCGTCTGAACTATATACGCGTATCGCCGCTCGAGATGTATGATTTATAATCGATTCAGAATCGGCGATAAATTTTCTCAGCGCTCCTTCTTTCTCGGATTTGCAGCTATAGTTATCTCTAGCTCTCGGCTGTCAAACGCAATGTATAATAGTCGTAACATTACGTTGTAGATTACGTGTGGAAGAGATATCGGCCGAAGCGCGTATAACGAAGACGCGAGCGAGTCGATCGTATAAAGGGGCATTCCTTGAACTGGGCCGGCTCAGTGTCCGCCGAATTATCGACGGCTCGTGTGGTCTGTTCTGTCATCGTCGCGGCGAAGAGGCTTGTTTTCGTGCCCGAGGATCCTTGGAAAAGTACCCGCACAGTGCGTAACAATCGATCCAGCGAATTATCTCATCCCAGTGAAGGCTCTCTAAGCGAATCAGTGTCTCTTTGATCGTTTTACTTTTCATCTCCTCTTTTACTCGTCGAATTAGAATTATTTTACGACTCGCGCGACGATAATACACGTATGCCGGCTTTTGCGAGCGGCAATTTGTAGAGCGAAACGTAAAAAGCGACGAGGAACCGGTTTTGCAGCCCCACGCAAAGTCGATCATCGTAGAAAATATCGAAGGCGTTCGGTGTAGGTTCGTTATCTTGCTAAAATTTTAGCTTGCCAACTAGTTTCCTATTCTTTTATTTTATTATTTAGTACACGTCAAAAACTCCTGTGTGGACTGTTCGAGACCTATCGTCATCTCGTGGGAAAAGTTTCAGGAAAATTTCAGTGTACGTAAAATCTCAGTTTTTCAGTCTTCGGTTCGGTGATAAGGGATTCGAAGATTAAATTCGGTATCTCGAATCTCTCTCGCGCTCCGACGTTTCCTCATCGCTTACGACTTGTGTATCTGATTCGTTCCAATGAATAATAAAGTATATACCGTCGATACGTTAGTGATATTATTGCTAAAATAATAACCGACTAAATTCACTTCTTTATCGTTGATTATAGAGTTACGCCTCGACGATAAATTAAAATAACTAAATTTATAAGTCTTCCACTTTATTAGACGTATTTGTATGGATCGAAGATATCAGACCGCGATTTCACGTATCTACAGTACAGGCTAAACTTAACACGCACTTTTTATACTGTGATTTTTTTTCGAAATTCCAATAAAGACATGTACGGCACAATCTTCTGATAACGAACTAATGGAAGGGGAAATCTATATATACACATGCATAAAAAAATTCAATGCGAATCGCGCACGCTTCTAAGAGATACAAGTACTATTTCTGTACACGCGCTGTTGATCTTATAGAGTGTCGAAACGGAGTATCTTGGTGATTAAGTGCATCGCACGCTTCGCTTATTTGCACATAATAAATTATCGTATATTGTTGGAACGCGTAAGAAATCGGATGATGATATGACGATGTTTAACGATTGGCGTTGACTAACAGTTTCAGCACTATTATTAAACTATTGATTAACTTTGTTGTTGGTCCGCGGTAATTGACAAACATATTTATAAGCGATGCAACGATTGATTATAGGAATCACGTTTATTGCGCTATCCTTCGCGCTTATTATTTCGCTCCGTGTTGAGTGAATAATTAGCGGATGAAACGTCGAGTACACACCTATTATTGTTTTGATTTCCTGCGAATTATCGTTCGCTGCTATCAAAATAGATCAGATTTTTACTTATCGCGTTATTGCCGCACGGATAAAGAATGTACACTGATTTGATTAGACGGCTGCGTTATCCAATCAATTACGTTGTGTGAATATAATCGTGTGTTCCAGTTAAAAAAGTAAAATACTTAATTCAATTTTCAATTTTCAGCACAAGTTTCAATCAGTCAAAAGGCATGTCTCTGTCACGACTCTCCTCCGCGCGACGTCTGCTCAGCAGCAGCAGCAGCAGCAGCAGCAGCAGCAGGTCAGCATCGGCTGTTCTTCATCAGACGAGCCGCAACGTCTCCTCGCAGGAGGTGTTCGAGCGCGAGCACAAGTACAGCGCGCACAACTACCACCCGCTGGAGGTGGCCCTGAAGCGCGCCGAGGGTGTCTTCATGTACGACTGCGAGGGCAAGCGCTATTACGACTTCCTGAGCGCTTACAGCGCGGTCAACCAGGGCCACTGCCACCCGCGCATCTACAAGGCCATGATGGAGCAGGCCAAGCAGCTGACCTTGACCTCGCGAGCCTTCTACGCGGACGCGCTCGGCGAGTTCGCCGAGTACATCACGGGACTCTTCAAGTGAGTGCGAGCCTATTATACGTATTGGGGTCGATGAACCGTACTCTATGTGTAAGCTACCGCAGTGTACGCGCCGCGGCGCTATCATTACGAGCATAATACGCAGCTCGCCCTTTACGCGCGCGAGAGCGACCGTGGGATTTCTTTCGCGGGAAGGTTTTTGCTCCTTAATTGTAGACGCATATTACTGCTGGAATTTTTATCTTTAATCTCTCTGCGCCAGATTGAAGTTGAATCCATGCATATGTTAGAACTGAGCTCTGAATGCGAGAAAGAAAAATTGAATTAAATGAAAATCTGTATGTACGCAGGTACGACAAGTGGCTGCCGATGAACACAGGAGTCGAGGGCGGCGAGACGGCTTGCAAGCTGGCCCGTCGCTGGGGCTACGACCGCAAGGGCATCGAGCGTTACCGGGGCAAGATCATCTTCGCCGAGGGCAACTTCTGGGGCCGCAGCATGAGCGCCGTCTCCTCGTCGACCGACCCCTCGAGCTACGCCGGCTTCGGGCCCTTCATGCCCGGCTTCGAGATCATCCCCTACGACGACCTCGAGGCTCTGAGGAAAGCCGTCGCCGACCCGAACGTCTGCGCCTTCATGGTCGAGCCCATCCAGGGCGAGGCCGGCGTCGTCGTGCCCAAGGTGCGCCAAAACTTCTTACAATCATTGCGTGTAATACCTACGTATCTGTACGAACAAATGTCATGATAATTCTGGCAACGTAGGAGGGCTACCTGCGCGGCGTGCGCGACATCTGCACGAAGAACAAGGTGCTGTGGATCGCGGACGAGGTGCAGACCGGTCTGGCGCGTACCGGTCGCCGTCTGGCCGTCGACCACGAGGACGTCAAGCCCGACATCCTGATCCTGGGCAAGGCTCTCTCCGGTGGCTTCTACCCCGTCTCCGGTGTCCTCGCCAACGACGAGGTCATGCTCACCATCAAGCCCGGCGAGCACGGATCGACCTACGGAGGTAATCCCCTCGGCTGCAGGATCGCGCTCGAGGCCCTCAGGGTGCTCGAGGAGGAGAAGCTCGCGCAGAACGCCGAGAAACTTGGTGAGTTTATCAATGGATCATTTTTCGCCCTCGAAAATTCCGAAATCGGACATTTTATACCGAAACGATCGCCGCATTGCAGGTCAGATTCTGCGCGCCGAGCTGAACAAACTGCCGAAGGAGGTGGTGACCTTGGTGCGGGGTAAGGGTCTGCTCAACGCCATCGTCATCAACGAGAAGATCGACGCGATGGAAGTCTGCCGTCAGATGAAGGACGAGGGTCTGCTGGCCAAACCGACCCACGGACACATAATCCGCTTGGCCCCGCCGCTCGTCATCACCGAGGAGCAGGTCCACGAGTGCGTCGACATCATCAAGAAGGTCATCTCCCGACAGAAGATCTGAGCGAAGAGAGAAGCATTTTTTATCTGACCTGGACTTATTAATCGGGTCTGGTTCGTTTTCTCAGCGGATGCTTTAATGATTCAGACGAATGAAGAGATCAATTATGGACAAATAAACTAGCTGAGAATTCGATTTGAGCACAATGCGAGAAAATCGCGTTATCCAATCAATCGAGTCAATTTTATCTTAATGCTATTCGAACTTATGTTTTGAGAAGCAGTCTGCACGTATATGCATGTACCAAGGCTTCGATCACCGATATTTGTATAACGCATGCATGAAATAAAGTATTACTTTTGTATTAAACGTACGTGTGTCGTATTGTTTTTAGCGCCGAGTGTAAGACTCGACCTGCAGCGTAGAAAGCGATGTTATCGAAAAAAGTTACAAAAAAAAATGTATTACCTGTTTTCGTTTTATCGAAAAAGGGGGGCTGGCAAATTCGCCCGGGGTATTCGCGACGACGCTGAAAAATGTTTGCAGCGGCTCAAGAGATTAAAATGTTTGTCGCTTTTGATGCACGAGATGGTCGATTAACGAAAATACGACGAGATAAGAGATAAAAAGCGAGCTATGCATACAAGAGAGAGAGGGAGAAAGCGAAAAAAAGACAAAAGGCCGCGCAGAGGAATTTCCAGATCGAAGGTAATTTTTCTTATCTCCTCGGCGCTCTCGTAAATATTTGTGTGTGCGTGTAATTTTGAAAGTTAGCTTCCGATGTACAGCGCGCGCCCGTATTATTCCACTTGTGAATCACCCGAATTTTCGGAAATTTTCTTATCGCGTGCTGCGTGCACGAGACCGCTAAAATTCCCACAAAATTTCAGTCGATGCTTCTAGCGCTTTCCCGAACGCGCGTATCTATACAGGAGCCGATCGGAAAACTCGCTCTTTTTCAGTAAACTTGCTCTCGAATTCACCTCGAAACGTAGGCGTCGCTTGTGCACACACGGACTCGATGGCGCCGCTAATCTCGCCTCGCGAAGCGCCCTTATCTTTATTATCGACGCATGGATTCGCGCTGCGCTACACATACAGTCAGCGGCTCTCAGACGCGTCGTGTATGCACAACAAGAAAACAGCCAACAATAAACAAGAGCTGGAGACGGAATGATGATCCTACTAATGCGGTCCGCACTTAGCTCGCTCTCTCGAGGCAACTATAAATGCCGCGAGCCTTTTCGAAATCGTCGGAATCGGTATCTAACGCTGCCACGGTGCGGATCACGATCTCGGGACGCTGCTTTAATATTATTGTATATTCACGAATGCACGAGTATAGAGCGATGAAGCGAGTCAGCCGAAGACTACTGTCCAGCATTCGCGAGAGCCCGGCGCAGGGCTGCAGGTCGCTGTCCACCCGAGAGATCATCGAGCGAGATGAGAAACACGGCGGCCACCACTTCAAGACGCTGCCAGTCGTGCTGGAGCGCGGCGAGGGTGTCTACTGCTGGGACAAGGAGGGCAAGCGGTACATCGACATGTTGGCTGGCTTTGCCACGATGAGTCAAGGACACTCGCATCCCAGGATCGTAGCGGCCATGAGGGACCAGGTGGGCAAACTCGCCCACACCTCCAGGGCGTTCTACAGCGAGCACCAGGGCGCGCTCGGGGAGTACCTCAGCAAGCTCACCGGCTACGACAGGTTCCTGCCCATGAACACCGGTGAGATATGGTTTGCGAAAATTTATGCAGCGTTCGTTACGTTAATTCAATTGGAAAAGTGAAGTGTTGAATAAACGAGATTCGCTCGTTTGTCCCTGCTAATAAATGATTGATTCGGCAGTTGCGGCTCCTCGCAAAATTCGATAAAGCCAGGATGATTCTTTTATTCGACTCATCATAACTGAAAAAAATATAAAAACCGCGATCGATACTTCCCTACCTGTAGCTGTGTATACACGATTATAGCTATAGAAATTAGAATGTCTGATCGACGCCTAGTATATCGTAATTAATTCGGTAGTCTGCAGCGTCGAAAAATTAAAAAATAATTTATTCTTCCCGATAATTTTAGCAACGTCGGACATAACAACTTATAATTATACTTCCTGGAATCGTCGGGTGAATTTGATACAATAAAAAATCGGTTCGCAGGCGTGGAAGCGGGCGACACAGCGCTGAAGATCTCCCGTCGCTTCGGCTACAGAATCAAGAAGATCCCGAGCAACCAAGCGGTGACGATATTCGCCAAGGGTAACTACTGGGGCCGATCTCTCGCAGCCGTGTCCGCCTCGACGGACCCCAACAGCTACACGGACTTCGGACCCTTCATGCCCCTCTTCGAGAGCGTCCCCTACGACGACCTGCACGCGCTCGAGCAGAAGTTCAAGGAGAATCCCAACATCTGCGCGTTCATGGTCGAGCCGATCCAGGGCGAGGCCGGGGTCAACGTTCCATCGGTATGAGCGATCGGTTGAACTTATCACACTCGGCTTTACACTCACAGCCCCGACTTGTTTAACGATGATGGATGCATCGGAATTGTTTGCAGAACGGTTATCTCAAAGGCGTGAGGGAACTGTGCACCAAGTATAACGTGCTCTGGATCGCCGACGAAGTCCAGACCGGACTCGGCCGTACGGGCAAGAGGTTCGCGGTCGACCACGAGGGCGTCAAGCCCGACCTCCTGGTGCTCGGCAAGGCTCTCTCCGGCGGCATGTATCCGGTCTCCGGTGTCCTCGGCATGGACAAGGTCAGCGATTCTGAAACGAAAATCATCGTTACATCAAGCTCTCGGAATTATAATCATGACAATGTCCCTTCTTACAGATCATCCTGGCGCTGGAGACGGGCGTGCACGGTAGCACGTTCGGCGGCAGTCCTCTGGGCCAGAGGGTCGCCCTCGAAGCGATGAAGGTCCTCGAGGAGGAGAAGCTCGCGGATAACGCCGCGAAGATGGGCGAGATCGTGAGGACGGAGCTCGAGAAGATACCCAAGGATATCGCCCTGGAGTTCAGAGGCCGAGGACTGCTCGCGGGCCTGAAGCTCAACCCAGGTATGCTTCTATTATATTACATTCTTCCGTAAGATGTGGTGCACGTCTGACGATGTTCTGTTCCACGTAGATTTCGCGAACGGCTGGGACATCTGCGCGAAGCTGATCAAGCAGGGCCTGCTGACGAGACCGGCGCACAATTACATTATCAGGATATCGCCGCCGCTGTGCATCAACGAGGAACAAATACGAACGGCCTTGGATATCATCACGAAGACTCTGCTGACGCACAAGAAGAACTGAGAGCTTTTGATACTTTAAATTTTATACTTCTAGCTTATCGTTATAATTAAGCTTGATCAATATGTGTAGACTGATAATTTCGTTAAGTATAAATTGTATTTCTGGCAATTATTAAAACGACAAAAACGTTCATTCTTTATGTACAGAATAATATGATACACGTGTAAAATACTCTCGGGGCAAATTTCATTCCGAGTGCTTTTTCGAATGGCGCTTCAAGCTGAATGCCTGGGAGAATACCTGCTCGCATTGGTCGCACTTGTACATTTTCAAACCCGTGTGCAGGTTGACGTGGCGTTTCAAATGACTCGCCAGTTTGAATCGTTTTCCGCACATGCGGCACTGGAATTGCCGGACCGAATCGTGCGACGCCTCGTGACTCTTCAAATGACTAGACTGCGCGAAACTCTTTTCGCAAGTTTTGCACTTGAACGGCTTGACTTTCGTGTGAATTCTCATGTGTTCTACGAGGTTGCTCTTCTGATTAAACGATTTATCGCACAAGTCGCACTTGTGAAACCTGGCGAACTCGTGGGACCTCATGTGAGTCTTCAACGCGTACTTCTGGTTGAACAGTTTGTCACAGATATCGCAGTGGAACAAGTCCTTGCCCGTGTGAAATTTCATGTGTCGCTTGTAGCTTTTGGCAAATTGAAATTGCTTCTTACACTGCGCGCACTCGAAGGAGGCTGTCCTTTTTACCGGTTTAGCGTCGTGGGATTTCATGTGGTCCGCCAAGTACGATGGATAGGAGAATATCTTTTGGCAGATCTTGCATCGGTGAACGTTTGTTTGCGTGTGCAGTCTCGAGTGGGCAGTGAGTTTACTTCTCGAGGAATAAGACTTGCCGCAGTCCATACATTTGAATGGCTTTTTTCTATCGTGGGTAGCTTGATGAGCTAAGAGTTTGGACTTTTGACTGAATAATCTGGAGCACGTTTCGCACTTGAATCTATTCTTCTCGGGAATTTCTTGAGGCTTCGAACGCGCCATAGATTCTGGCTCTTGAGAAATAACTCTCGTACTGATTACACTCACCTGGTCGGAATACTTTCCATTAATGGAGTTTGAGAATGTCAGATCTTGAAAACTACTTTCGCAATCTCGTTTCATTTTATTGTACGCAATACTTTCAGTGGGTTGTTGCACGGACTGGCTTATGCATCTCTCGTAACTGTGATTCCTTTCAAGATGATTGGAGTTCTCTTCGACTTCAATATTAACTTCATCGCTTGATATATCAACGTTATCCGAATTGTGAGTTATACAGTGATTCTCTAACTGAGTTCTATTGGTGAAAGTGCAGTGACACAGAGAACACTGCAATGCACAAGATGCTCTGTTCTGTATTGTATTATGCCTAGTGATTGGGTCAAAGTCATCTGGCCTTAGACTTTCATGGCTTATGGAACCACCACTGTACCTGCTCAAATTAAGATAGTTATTGTGCGACTCAACAATGTGCATATGCTGAGGTATGTTATCTTCTTCTCTGTAGAACGGAGGATGCAGTCGATTGTGCAGATACAGCTCCTGATGGTTTGCCAGAGCTCTGCAATCGCTTGGCTTCAGCGCCTCTTGAGAATACTGAAATGGCACAAAACTGGGAGTTTGCTGATACGCTTTGCAAGGAAGAACATTTTGCCGTACTCTTTCCTTGGATACTCTGACAGCTGCTTGCCTCAGAGCTTGATCCGCAGCTCGGCACTGCTCTCTAAAGAGCAGGGCGGATTCTGCTCTTGTCACGCATCGATCACACATCTTTTCTGGAAGACCATCGCCTTGAGCAACCTGGAAAATATTATGTTTGTAGTGCATGCACAAGTGCAAAACTAGCATATTCATAGAGCGTTGGTAACCTCCAAACAAGAGAGAGACTGCAATTTGGCACCGAGAGATGATTCGGCTGGACCAATGAATAAACAAACCATCTTGTCGTTGTCTTCCCTCAAACAAGTTCTGCAAACTTTGCTGATATTTTCACTGTCGATCGTTTTCGTGACGATAAACATTTTACACTTGATTCCACTTTGGATCCCTTACTTTTGTTTATTTATCACCTGTTCAATTTCATGGCTCGAGAGAAGAAATTCGTACTGTTTTTGCACCTCTCGCACAAGTTCTTGCAGTCTCGCAGGTTATGATTTTTTCGCATTCTTGTTTACAAACTCACTCGATGCGAGGCGATGTGTGTTACTATAATACTTATATATAAAGCGCCGCATGATAGTATCGTAGATTCATTAAAGATGGTGCCACCGTTTGCGACACCACCGACGGCAAATGTGCCTCAGTTAACAAGGCTTGTTAAATATGAAAAGTTGATGAATGCTTAAGTGCTTTTTTTTGACTTAATAGTATCATTAAAACAATATTATTTTCAAATAAATATGGCCATTCGATTCGGCCTGACCTTTACGGTAGCTAATCGGTCAGTGAAACCAATAAATTATAATATATATCTATACAATACGTGCACGCATAATGTATAATGTCCCGACGAGTCGATATTATAAATTATTATACACCCGCCAATCATAATGTTATAAACAACGTAGACGTCAGCTTTTTGTTGGCTACTCGTTCGCATTGTTCGATCTATTACAATCGATTCCTATATACAGCTACGTAGACGCGCACACGCACGCGATAAGCGCAAATTAAAAGAAAACATCGTGAGCATCGGCGGCGGATAATCCGTCTCTTTCTCTTAACCGGCTATAACTATCCACATATGCAAATCGATCAGCGCAGCCGGTATTCATTAGCCGACGATTTTGGTATCGTATACGCGCGGAGGATTTCCAAACAATCAAACTTTGTTTGCAAATAAAATCGACGAACGCGAGCGATGATTGAAAGCGGTTAATATAATATGAGTATGAGTATTATATATAGACGATGCATGCATTCGTAAGATATAATCACATAATTGGCAGCACAGATAAACATGCATAATAATAAACAGCGAATATTATACGCAAAGCTGGCAAATCGATTTTTTGTTCTCTCTTTCACGCGCATAAAAATACAAGCCGTCGGCGATCCGATTCTGAAGTCCTCATCAAACGAATTTGTACACCCGATTTTCAGCTCTCGTGCGTCGAAAAAAAGAGGAAAAAAATAAACGAAAAAAAAATCACGTACGTCGCCGCGATATAACGGCAAATTAATCCTCGTGAACGCGTGAGTGAGCGGAAAAAACGGCGTTCCGCTAAATGACAATCAGTCATGAATGAAAAACCGACGAGGACCCGAGGACGAATCGCGGCTGCTGTATAGTATATATGTATACACTACATACGTCGTGCGTGTAGGCCATCGAAATTTGTTGATTCTCTTTTCTCCACCGTCGCGGATTGTCGGGTAAAACTAGTGCGCCGCGCTTGGCATATCCATATGTATAGAATACACACACACACACACACACACACACACATATATACACATATAGGAGCGCGTCGCGGCTGCGGTATTTGTCACGCGCGTCTACGTGCGCGCAATATCGTAACGGCGGCGCGAGATTACGCTCTTGCGCGAATATGGCAATTGTATCTAGTCATTGTTTGAATATTCGATGAGAGAGAAATAGTATTTTCGCGGCGGCACGATTTTCGCGCTCCCAGCCTATACTGATTGCCCTCGATTTTTTCCATAGCTATGATATAATAGGGAAAAAATGCAAAATATAACAATAGTTATCGATGAGTCGATGAATTTTGTCCGAACTGTAATTCCGTTTGGATAGTTTCGCCGATAGTTTGATCGCCGCGCGGACTTTATGGTATGGTAATTATAATGGATATTGCGTATAGCCTATACGCCTGCACACATGTGGTACCTTCCGTGAATTTGCAAGTTTAACTCAAAAACTCGCGCGACGCTCGTTACGCTATGCGTGCGCGCATCTCTTGTAAACATATATAGTATAAAGTAGAAAAATCTTTAGGAGCTTTACAGACGGCTACATACAGATCGCTGATTGGGATATTTATCGAAGCGAAGGGTAATCGCGCGCGAGAGAGCTACTGGCCGGCATCCATTTATCGACCGCCGCCCATAGGCGCGTTCCTACTCCTGCATGATCTACTATATATGCAGCCGCGCGCGTATATTACACGTGTATATAGCAGCTCTTGCGTGCTTATTATAAAGCCGGCTGTAATATAATGATGGAGCGACGTTATCTCGCGGAGCCGGCCCATGAGACGCGCGCGACTGTGTGTGTGTGTGTGTGTGTGTGTACATATAGTGGGTGCATATGCAGTGCACAGGGCCGGCGTGACGTCAGGCTAACCGCGATTTTGGCAGCGGTCCCTCAGGCTAATATTGCGCGCGGACCAATTGCAGTTCCGATCGAGCGCTCTATTATACATAGAGAGAGAGAGAGAGAGAGAGAGAGAGAGAGAGAGAGAGAGAGAGAGAGAGAGAGAGAGAGAGAGAGAGAGAGATCTGGCACATGGATGTATCGTATCCCCGCTGAACGCTGTCGCCCAGTTCGTATCTTCGCGCTGATGCGATCAGATATAACTAGCTGTGTATAAGCATTATATGCCATACCAGAGCTGCGGCTATAAGGAAATGGGACGTTCAATTCTCTCCTATTGCCTGTATGTATACAGAACGACTTTGAAATGATCCTGCACGTGTCCCGTGACTTTTGAGCAGACACGCCGCAATGATACGATGGAAAGTATATACTTACACACACGCGCGTGGCGCCTGTAGTCGACTTGTCAAGTGCGGGAAGGAGAGGAACCGCAGAGAGAAGGATGATTTAGCGCGCGAACTGAAATTTATGATTGACCGCCGGCGAGCGCGCGATCGAGCGATATCGCGGCGCGGGATATGATGCGTTTTCATTCATCTGCAAATGGAGCGAAGGCTATATACCTCGGTACGCCGCAATTTCTTCTTGTGCGCGCGATCGATGCAAGTCGTACACATTTTACAGAAATCGACGTGTACAGCAAGACTCCCGGGAGTCTTGGAGTGGCGCTCGGAAAATCGTATTAGCTCATTGTGCAGCGTAGTGCACTTGGGTCTTTGAACAAAAGGCTTCGCGCCCTGGCGGTATTCCAAGTCAAACCTACACTGCAAAGTATATACTCGCGCTGATTCGGGGGCTGGAATAAGTATACACAGCTACCGACAAATCGGCGAATTCGAATCAAAAGAGGACACTGTACTTTCGGGCGAATATAATGACGAGTGTACAGCCGACGTAGACACGCGTTATACACATCCCTCGGGTCGCGCGCTATCATTTTGACGCATAGCCCGCCAAGCCCCCGTCAAATATTGCGTATATATAAGCTGCGCGGCGGAGCTTGATTATACGCGCACAGGCTTTAATGAAATCTCGCGTGGATGTTCGCGTAAATCAAGGCTCTCGCGGGACACTGCACCATTTTCAACCCCTTACGCGACGATCAAAGTTTCATTGCGCGTTCGCTAATTCTCTATTCTAATGTGCGAAAGGGATGCCGATTCGAAATCGGATAAAAATCGGTCGTGTACAAGTAAATCACTCGTGAGAATTCTCCTAGAAGAATGCGAGCAGATAGTCTCGAATAAAAGATTCCTCCGGCGTATGATAATATACAGTATTCTCGGAACAAACCGCAAACGGATCTATATGTTTCGATATTCTCCTCGTCGCGGCAGATCGAGCCAAAGCCAGCGATGCGCGAATGTTCCGCATACGCAGGGCCCTCGTGTCCGTATATATATATATATAGAAAAATGCAAGGAAGCGCGCGGACGCAGTTCTTTCTCTCTTTCCTCGCATCGAAATCTCGCGAAACGTCATTTGGCGCAATATGCAGTTATATACCGTGGCGCGCTTCGCTCTCGCTGCGGATCGCGGCCGATTTTCCCGCTCCGACGCGCGCTATATCGAATCCCAATATACGCGCCGCGAAAGCCCCACGGGAATCGCGCGAGTACATATGTGCGTGTATACGTGTAATACACAAGAGTGGCGTGTATACGTATCGAAGCCGCGGCTTTAAATGCGCATCGACGCGCTCGCTCGTTGCTCTATATATACTACTGCGGCTGTGTATGCAAATCGAAAGGGCGCGGGCTTGATTTTCCCTCTGCGAGGCTATTATATCGCGCCGCCGCGGCTGCTACTCTCGAGTTATCGCCTCACGTGCAAAACGAGAGAGAGAGAGAGAGAGAGAGAGAGAGAGAGAGAGAGAGAGAGAGAGAGAGAGAACTGCTTCTGTTGAACGCGGTGTGTGCAGTCTGCAGGGGAATTAGTCTATATAGTTGGATACTTTGTGCACTTTTGGCCTCTCTTTGTATGCCTAATTTCGCCGACTGCGGAATTCGTCCTTTTATCATACGCGCGTCTTTGAGTTGAAGAGCCGTGGAAGCAAAGCTCTCTATTATTGATATGAAGTTTATTGTTTATATGCAGTCCAATTTGATTAGTTTCGATATCGATTTTGCGCGGTTTCGTAGCCGGAAATCAAATTGTATTCTCGGATTACTCGATTCCCATTTTGTATCTCTTAAACCCTCGCGATATAGTCTATACGCACGCGCGAAACTCGATTCGTATCACGCGAATATTAAAATTCGCGCAATAAACGCTCTTTTTTAACCAACGAACGATGCCCCTCAATGCCGTACGAAAAGAGGAAAAATTTTATCATCTCATACAGTTATCCTGCCATTTATTGAACGTTCCTATAATAAATGTATGTCACCCGTCTCTCCCGAGACAATACGTTATAATAATAGACGTACACGGCGACTAAAAACATCGATTTTTCGTTTTCAATTTCACAAAGCATTGCAGTCATCATCCTAATGTCAGCCGAGAGCGATATATTCAAATGATAACGTGGATTTTCAAAACGAATATACCAAAGCAATAATCCGATTACCGTAAAAATACGTTTTCCAATAAACATAATAGCTCACCTACTGGGAAAGCGAAAAATCGTAAAAGCTATTTCGAAGGAAAATAAAAGTTTACAAGAATGAGAAATAGCTTAAGATAAGTAGCAGATTTATTTGACGGATGACGGCGGCAGAAAGTGGAACGAAAATGAGTGAATCGAATAAACATAGCGTGAAATGCGTATACCTATATAAATAGCCAGCAGAAGCTTCGATGGTGAGCGAATTATAATTATTCATTATGCAGTGCGAACGATGATGATTGTTATATAATGTATCGTGCATATTACGCCTCGGATGAGATCGAACAAAGAGTGTAACTTTGAAAGGCTTCGAAACGTCTCGCGATTTTATAACGGTATTTTCGATCAACCATCAATATAATATCATTCGCCAAAACTGGCGGACCGAACGAAATTCAGCCGAGATAAGGCTCACAATAACGCCGACTAGTGGAAAACACACGCAAGCGCATATATATCACAGAGAGAGAGAGAGAGAGAGAGAGAGAGAGAGGGCACATCCGTTCGAAACCGCACATTATGCACCTGTAGCTGCAGCCCCGCATGCGGCCGAGAGAAAAAAAGCATTCCAAACGCCAGCCATCCATGACGACGGTCCCAGAAACTCCCCACGTTCTATGTATTGATATACCTCGTGGAACATCCGCCCTCTCCTTTCCCCAAACGGCACTTCTCTCCCCTCGGAACCATAGCTTCAATACACGCACATAGTAAATACTGTCGCACTCGCACACCTTTATTCCGAGGCACCTCGCAGCGACGAACTTGGCTTCTATGTACATATACTTACACCTGCGAAAAAGAAGTTCTACCTCCTCGGAAAACTCGGCGAAAGAGAAGCGCGCACACAAAGCAACAAAGGCGCTCGAGACGTGCCGGTGGCCCGGATCAGTCCAACTCCGCGCCTGGCCGCACGATCAACAAGTAGTCGCGGCGCTGCCGCTGCGCGCGCGAGCTGCATGCGGGGCACCTATAGCTGTATACTACACACACACACGCATACAGCTGTGGGGAGATGGAGGGGGTGGGGTGCCGCGAGACGAGGACGGCATTCTCCGAACCCGAGCGCTATCTTTCTGCTGACCGTTGGCGATTTCAGCGCCCCGCACAATGGTGCATAGGACCTGCATGTGCTCTGCAAGTCCGCAAAAAAAGACTACATTGAGAAGCTCCGAAAACTCTGAAATCCACTTCTGCAGCGTTATAACACACCTATATGTGCAGCGGCAATAATAGTCGTGCTTCAGCGCGGCGGTGGGGGGGGGGGGGAGAGAACGCGCGGCGTCCCCGCTTTCTCCCTCCCCTCTTGTGGAACGCGCGGCGTGAGTCGTGCGCTCCGTGCCGCCGACTGCTGTTAGTTCGCCGAGCGGCGCCTACGGACGAAGAACCGACCCTACGCGTGCGCGAGCTCGACGCTATACATATACACGTACTCACCAGGATAATTCGGGTCCTTAAAGTGCGCCGAGATGAGGACGACGTCGGTGGCGCGAGTGCGTAGACTCCCGGAGTAGGATCGTAGCTGCTGTTGCTGGTCCTCCGGAATCGGTTGGACGGACATTGAGCGGAGAGATGACGCGGTGACTCGTTCAGTGCATTCCAGAGGTGTCGCAAGCAGAGTTGATGGTGTCTCGTCGCTCGCATACATAGGCAGTGCGTCGCCGAGATCGTAGCTGTATATACGCGTATATACGCGCTTCGTTGGGAGAAAAAATCGGTTCAGTGCGCGAGAGAAGGAGAGTACTTGGAAGAGACGCGAGCGAGCGCCGCGACCGCTAGAGCAGCCGTACTATACAGTGTACGCTCCTGCATCGCGAGCCTCGAGGTTAACAGAGAGGGACCGTGTGCTGTGTATAGTAGCGGCGAGTGAACAAGAGGAGGAAGCAAAGAAACGAAGGAGAAGCAGAAGAAGAAGAAGAAGAAGAAGAAGAAGAAGGAGTCATGGCGAGCTGGCCGCAGCAGGCCCGGCTTTGCCTCTGGGCGAGGCCCAGGACGATGAGTGTGCAGGGGCTCGCGCTCCTCATGCTGCTCTGCGCCGGAACTTTAGGTGAGTCGAGCCTTTCTCCCACTCTCTACACGTAGTGTATACCTGTACTACCTGCGTCTGCGAGTGTGCGCGTGGGTACCTACGGGCCCCTACACACACACACACACACGCGCGCGCGCTCGCGCACACGTACACTGGACGCTACTCGCTGCTCCTCTCGAATGCCGAGAGAGACGCGGCCGATTTCTACAGAACTCGAGAGACGCGGCCTTTTGTGCTACGCGCGAGCACGAGAGGAATGCGCGCGCGATTTTCCCCTGCTTTTCTATATAACACAAACAGCATGTGTGTTTACGCGCGCCGGGGTGACCCTCGCTCCGATTTTGCTATTGTGCGCGCTCTCCGCGTTCGTAATATACCGATGCGGTTAGTCGCGCTTTTAGTTCTCGCTGTACATTCGGTCTCCGAGAAGAAGTGTACGAAGAATCTAGCGCAGCAAGCTTTCCGGAGGAAATAAGAGAGAGAGAGAGAGAGAGCTTCACGTTGATTGGTTAATTTAGCGCGAGAAGAAGTATTTCACACTTAAACTCGAGACTTCGAGGAGAAGGAAAGAGTAATCTGTCTAAGCTTCAAGCTTCGGAATTGCTTTTTCCCCGTCGACTACTTACTTGTATATATCTATATACGCGTAGAGCTGCGGAAAAATTCCCTCTCTCTCTCTCTCTCTCTCTCTCTCTGCGATATATCATTATGCATTTCGCTCGTTTCTAGCGCGTGCTAATTGAAAACTGCGAGCGAATTAAAACGAGAGTGCGAGAATTCGTCCCCTCCGCGTATACGCGCATAAGCGATAACAATGCGTCGAGATTTGCAGCTGCGCTTGCAGTTATCCTCTTAGAATATTATCGTTGTGCAAGAGCGAAAGAGTGAGCGCCAGATGTAATTGTTCTCGAATCGTGCGCGCGGATAACGCATAGGTGTGTACCTACATAGCTGATACACGCGCAAAGTACGTTTAATCAATGAGTCACGCGCGGAACAGCATCAGTCGCAGAGAGAAATTACGAATTGCCGCTGACGCGATGACTCGTGCGCGGTTTTCTCGAAACTCCGCTCGGCGGGAGGAGGAAAAAACGATGACGAGGCCGCGACGCTACGATCTTCGATTTTCATGCTTGACCTGAAACTGCAGTAGGTGTATTTTTTATATAGGTATGACTGACGATTTCGGCTATTAGTATAGGCGCACGTTTTATTAACTTATGTAACTAGTCTCGACGAGAGAATGAACTGGGTCGCTCGTGGCGGATTTTTGCTTTAATTTCATTCGTGAATAAACAAATTGCGCACGCGATATGTTTTAAACTGGGCAACGAATTATTCCAAGCAGTTGTTTATGAAAAAGCATGCGAGAGAACAGATCTCTCGTAACATTCTCTTTGAAAACGTAGTGGACAAAGATATTATCAAAAAATAAAGTTGAAATTTTAATTTTGGAGATTACGTCGTAATTATGTCGGATGCCATTCTACTGTTTAGGCAATTGAAAGCATTAACGAATTTTCTCGGATACTGATTTTCGACATTGTAGTATAGACATTTGATATTTCTGATTTTCACTTTAGTAGCTTGCGGTTTAACTATAATATTCATGCCCAATCCTTCAGTACGCCAATCAATATATAAAATTCAATTATATATAGGTGAATCGAGACTAATCAGTAGTCTTGTAGAAATTAAATTGAAAAAAGCTTAAATTTTCTGCATAAATATAAATTAAAATTAAATAAATTTTCAAAACCGTCAGAAATCTTACGCTCACAAGAGAGAGAGAGAGAGAGACGAAGATAAGCTTTTACTCATAGTCGCTTACACACCAGTGCGTGAATCATCGATACGAAGATAAAGCGCACACCTGATAAGAACGCCAGGTAACGGCTCTGAAAAAATAGCTCAGATAACCTCACCGGAAATGTATTTTGAGCGAGAATCCCTCTTTCTGTTCGCAACACATAAATACCCACATTCGTATTAATGCCCCTCTCTTTCTCCCGGGAAATTCGTAATTTCATTATAATATTGTACTAAAATTAACTTGTACAATAAATCATGGAATTATATTACTCGGATCAAAAATCATTTGTGAACTCGCGTTTACCGGGTATCGGCGTTATTATTTTTCATGGTCCCGATGAAATATTTTTTTTATTTTTATTTCAAAAATAAAATCGGTGTAAACGAGTTTCCCTCGTTATTTACCGCATACCCAGAACACAACTCGGTTGATCGCACGATGAAAAATCGCCCTCTGCACAGCAGCAGCTAATCTCGGCATAATTTTCCGCAACAGCAACAAGAGAGAAGGATGTAATAACCGAGACAATATTCTTTGCGAGAGATTAATAATTCAGTATATACGCGGGGCGCAGGTTTTGCCAGCAGGCGCGCGTAAAAGCGCACAGCGCAGCAGTATTATACACCAGCGCTCCGAGTCTTCTGCTGCGCAGCGCTACAAAGCGTGAGATAGAAAGTTGATTGAACGATGTCATCGGATCCTGCGCAGGCATAGCATAGCTCTCTTTATAAAACACACATATAGAGTGTCTCTCCGTTCACACATGCCTAACTCTCCCTCTCCGACCCTTCATTCCTCAGCCATGCGGCTCTCGCGCGACAAACTGTGCTGCAGCGTATAATGTATCTGTAGACAGTATGTATAGTAGCGTGCGAGGAGCTTACTGAATTACAAAATGTATATACGCGCGCGAAGCGATACACCCGTATGCTGGGCTGCGAGAGTGAGAGAGAGAGAGAGAGAGAGAGAGAGAGAGAGAGAGAGAGAGAGAGAGGGACTCAGAGTTAGCCGTAAACCCGTGGGAATGCCTCACGCTGCAGCCGATACACTATGCAATGCGCCTGTGTATGTGTACGAGGTGCTGGAAAGTCAACGGCGAAGGTTAAGAAGTACATTACTTCTCGACGAGAAAGATCGCGCGCTAATTGAAACAAGGCGCGGCGTTACGTAAAAATGTGTGCGTCGCTCTCTTATCGCTGGCTGTATTGGCGAAAATTCAGAAAAACAATATACTCGAAGAGCTATAATGAAATCGCTCGAGAATACCCCCGCAGCGGAAGGTGAGGAGCCCCGCGCTCGGATCAGCGCAATTTTCAAGTTATACTGCACTTTTTAATTTCTTTTTTTTTCTCTCTCGCGCGCGGGCGCATAACCTTATAATATTCACGCGATCGGGCGCGCGCAGCAGCGGAGAGAGCCGTGTCGCGCTATAAAAGTGCTTTTATTACCGACTTCACTTCTGCATGGCTATATTCGGATTAAATTTCCCGGCAATTCCATTATCACACGGCCAGGCGCCGGAAGCGGCGCGCGTATGATTCGGCAGTCCGTTTTATTTATAGCCGGAAAAGGATAAAATTTTGAAGAGAAACCACCAGAAAGTCTCTGACTGAGTTATACGTCGAATGAAACGTCACCTTTCCAACGGATTCGCAGAACGTCAAAACTATACAGCCGTCAGCAGTGGTAATACTTTATTTCGAGCATTGAATTTCATTGTCAAAACCGTAAATCAAATTTTCGTTGCGTATAATAATAGAATGAAAGAGACTCTCTCTTCGTTCTATCCGCAAGCTCCAATTCGCAAAAACACAAGCGTGCCACAAGTCGACGAAGCAGCCCACATACAACATATCGAGCGATGCTTTTTATACAAAGAAAACGTAGGAAGAGCCTCGCGCGTGAGGCTCTGTCACATATTCGAGAGAACCGGCGTATACTTAAAGCCGTGCACGCAAACAGCGCAAGAGAGAGAAAGAGCTGAGAGTTTCATTTTATTGGCCCCGCCTGTGCTCTAGACAGCTTTTCCGTGCGGCTGCACGACACACAACCAGTTTATAAGACTACTCGCGGCCGCGCGCGTCTATATCCCGTGTTCTCTCGGTCTCTTTCTTATACAGTCCGTGTATATAGTGGAATCAAACCGACGGCGGCAGTAGCAGCGAGTCACGGGGCTGCAAATGGCAGGAAACCAGGCCGCTACTCCGTTCTCCGCACGTACACATGCCACCTGTGTTCAGGTTTTCCTAGCTGTGTGTGTGTGTGTGTGTGTGTGTGTGTTGGTGCATCCGCAAGTGCAGCCTGTAGGAGGATTATGCAAATGGAAAAAACGAAACTCCCCGCGCGGTCGGCCGAGTATCGCGCGCCTTCGACGTTATTTCGCTGTAGTTTGCGTACACGAGCGGGGCTGCAGATCCGCGAGATCTACACGCTACTCTTTCGCCTCCCATTATGGCTATACATGCGATGGATGTATCATCTACTTTCGAGTATAAGTACTCGCGCGCGGCGGTAGAAATAAGTGCAGTCAATCGATATTTCGGCTCTGCACACTTAACGCCACTCGAGAGAGAGAGAGAGAGAGAGAGAGAGAGAGAGAGAGAGAGAGAGAGAGAGAGAAATGTAAACGACTTTGGCTTATTTTCTCTCCCTCGTCGCTCTCTTGTGTTTTCGCGCGCGTTTCGGCAGCTGTATAATTTCGAGGACGCTTATTTCTCCTGCGATCTTCCGGGGTATAATACGGAAAATGAACCGGCGTTGCTTGAAAAAAGCGGCCCCGCTCAACAGTCAAGCTGCTCTCTGCTCTCCACTTATTCACTTACAAACGATTTTCGCCATTGAATTTTTTTTTAACCTCCTGGCTTCTTAAGCTCTATGTGTCTTATTCGTTCGAACCGAGCTAAATTCGTCCTCGCAATTCGATTGTTATTAGCAGGCTGACGATCAATTGACGGTCCTCGCAGTGTACTAAAGCGAAAAACAGAGAGAGAGTGTGTGTGTGTGTGTACAACGTGCATTGTATAGATATAAGCATCGGAGCGCCTCGGGACGAGAAACGCAAAAAGAGCGAGGAAGGAGAAAAGGGAGCAAAGCCCAAGAAACGGCGCGCTTGGTATGGGGGTATATAGGTATAGCTATGTATATACGTACACAGCGGCGGCGGGGGAACGAAGAAAGAACAACGAAACGAAAGACCGACGAGCGCGAGAGAGCGAGCGAGCAATAAGTGGGGGGAGAGCGGGGTCGGCGGCCGTTTATTGTAGGTGCAGCATTGCCGCCGCGCTGTAGAGAGAGAGAGAGAGAGGGACGAATATACGGGGCTCTCGATCGCGCGGAGTAGGGCCGTACGGCCCGTCGGCTGTGCCCTGCACCACTGCCACACCTGGTCTCTCTCTCTCTCTCTCTCTCTCTCTCTCTCTCTCCTGGCGTGTACTGCACGCGTGAATGAAGACAGGAATCCGGTTTTCGTGCTATTTTCTCACTGCCGCAGCGAATGTGTTATATATACGTGTGCGCTTGCGCTGCGGAATATTCAATGATTATAATCAAGAGTATCGATGAGCCGCTCATATCCCCGAGAGCTCAGTGGATTTACTTATAATTCGCCGTAAACGAGTATCGACTGCTACTTAATGCGTTTAAAATTGTATACACACACGCGCGCGCGCGCGACTACTGCACGACGTTGAGACGCGCGAGGATCTAGAGAAAAAGTTTATCTCCTTCATACATCCAACAGCAGCGCGATAGACAGCGAGCAGCAATGTCTCGGCTCTCAGAGCCAACTTTATACGTGAACTCCCTCGCGGTGTGTCTTTGTATAGCGACTGGCGAGAGATAAAAAATTCGCCATCCAAGAGAGAGACAGAAAATAAAGTTTCTCTCTCTCTCTCTCCGGCATTTTTGACCGTTTTGCGCAGGTATATATGTATAGAGAGAGAGAGAGAGAGAGAGAGAGAGTCGCCAGCAAGGTAAACGATCGAGTCACACACGCATCGCGCGAGAAGGAACGGGCTGAGAAGGCAAGAAAAAGAATTCCTAACCGGCTGATTCATCCCAAGCCTCGACGACGTACATACTATACGCTCTTCTCGTGTGACACGCCACGACACACGGCTGTAAGTATAGCGCGGCTTTACGACTTCACGTACCACGACTCCACCTTGTAGCGGCAGCAGTGCTGTAACTAGAGCTCGCTAGCTGCTCTCTTTTCTTCCGGCGCTGCTTCTCATAGAGCGTAAGCCATTTAACTCGTTAAAAATAATAAAATGGGATTATACTCCGCGCGAGTGGCTGCTATTGTCGTAAACAGCGTAAGACGAGAGATCGAGCGCTGCGGAGTCTATCCCCCCTCCTCCTGCGGATTTCCCAGCATTATCAGTACGCGGCCGGCCGAGTACGAGGGGGAGAGAGAGCTAGAGCCAGACCCGATAATTCACGCGTTCATTTCGGCGCCGGTTATCGCGGAGAACGAAAGTGGGCCTCCTTAATCACATCTGCTCTGCTCTCTCTTTCCTGATTGAAATCTTATGTATATATATTCACGCACACACACAGACGTGCAGAGTACAGATATGGAGTGCGCTTTGAGATATACGTACACGCATCGGACTGGGAAATTTCGCCTCGCGTACACACACACACACAGGGCATCAGTATAGGGAGAGCGCGCGCTTTAATCTTCTGATTTTATCCCTTTCAACGGAGTAATCGAGCATCGCCGACTCGATTTCAAGACGCTTTGAATGCCCCGCCGGATAGCGCTCCCCCGATACACTACTCTAGCGCTGCATACTGCTCCGGATTACTCGGTCGTAGCAAACGGGAAATTTTTCCTTTCTCATCAAAAGATAGGGCGCGCGTAGTGTGCTCTCTGCGTCGAAAAGGGAGCGGCTTCTTAAACGTGCTCTGCGCTGAAAAATGGGAAAATTAAATTTGCGCAGAGAAAGAGAGCCGGCAATCGGCGGCGGCGTCCCGAACACACACAAAGTATGCGGGAGAGCCTTATGCCGGTAATGGAAAGATCGGCCGGAGATTTTAGAAAACTATCGCGCCGGAAGTTTTAATAAGCCGTCCGCGCTGCGGCTTCTTTCCCAGCTCTTACGTATGTATGCACGCGAATCAAAGGGAGAAGAAGAAGAAGCCATTATAAATCGATCTCGCGTACACAGAGCCCTGCTATATATACGGGAGGAGATTTCCCGCATTGAGGACGACGAGTATAAGGGGCTTTGATCTCAGCCCATCGAAGCATTTCCAAAGGTTAATTAAACAGCACAGCGAAAAGCATAAGCGCGAGAGATGTATATACGTATACACGCAGGAGGCGAGAGGAGCAGCTCCGCAGTGTAACTATTCGGAGCACGCCGCTTATTTCCGCCGGCCTGCGGAATGACTTAAGTGGACTGTGTGTTGGTAAGTCCGACGACGACGAGGAGATAGCGCGCTCCGCTCGAGAAAGAGAGCCAAGAGCGACGTTGCCAGACGTGCAGCAGCAGCAGAGCAGCAGCAGCCGAAGGGCGACCCGCATCTTGGCGGCCGTCAGCCCGCGCGCTAAACGCCGTACGCTGCAGCGGCAGCGCTCTCTCTCTCTCTCTCTCTCTCTCTCTCTCTCTCTCTCTCTCTCTCTCTCTTTGTATGACTCTCGGACGCGATTCAATCTCTTTCTGCGAGACACGTCGCGACGACGTCTCCTGTACACACACACACACACACACACACACACACACACACGTATGTATTATACGCCGTTGCTGCTGCTACAGCTCTCCGGAAGCTGGGCCGTCCTTTCTCTTTTTCCGTTATTCAAGGCTTCGCTCTTTGCTTTATTACGTGTGCTCTCTCGCTTGGCGTGTGTATATACTTTCGTAGGACCCGCGCGCCGCACACATACTGAGTCAGCGAGCTCCCTTTCTTTGGTCATTGTTTCCTCTCTGCAAACCAGCGTCTTTCGCGTTTGTTCTGCTACTGCTTTATTGTCGCGCCTTGTATTTTCGTGGGAGGCTTGTGTGCGCCCCCCCCCCCCCCCCGAGAGAGAGAGAGTCCAATGTTCGCTCTTTCTCTCTGAATTCGTTGATTGGTTACTGTAGCTTTGGACTGTACGGGTGTATTTTTTATACGCGTCGGAGATTTTTTCGGAAAAGTTTTCTACTTCCGATGTCTCGCGTTTCGAATTTTCGGAAATGCTTCGCGTTTTATTTCCTTCGAACTCGGTGGGGAAAAAACCTCGGGAAAAACGCCCTTCCGTTCAAACATCCCCGTAAATTTCACCTTTGATCCGGTGCACGCGTAATATTTTTTGCGATTCGTTCACTCGCTGCCGCCGATAATTTTGCAGTTCCCTAATTAGCAATTTCAAACTCTGCGCGCGTCGAGAGAGGCAACATTGACGCCTCTGTAATTCCACACCGAGCGTATGTATACGTGCGTGTCAGGCGCAGTGAATTTGGCGCGCTTTTAAAAATACAAGGATATACAGTCGGGCGTTATACGCGCGTCGAAAATATACTGGGATTAACGCCGAGAGCGGCGGTAAAATTTGTCCGCGACGGAGCAGCGCGCGCGAGAGAGCAAATAAACAAATCTGTCGGTAAACATTGATCGATGTCCGCGCACTGCCTCTCGCATTATTGTATTTTCATTATTATCAGCTCTCCACACGTCGCGTTGACGATTATTCCCGCTGATGCCATATAACTGCACCTGACTGCGAAATGCTCGACGAGCATCGGAGAGCGCGCGTACCGAGAAAAAGAATATAATGCAGATCGCGTATCCATTGTTTAGGTCGGCTGCGGCGGTGCGCAGTCGACAATGCACCGCCGCGCGATACACTTCTCCTGAACGCTGCGTGTGCACTACTCTGGCGTTATCTATATCCGAAGCACCGAAAGTTTCGCCTGCAGTTTAATTCATTGCGTCGCGCGGAGCTGCGCAGCTCTCCGTGTGGACTTGTGTAGGCTTAGCGGATAAAGTTGTCCGCGGAAATCCGCGCTGTGTGGACTAAATATACGTATAGATATACTTACGTTGGAGGCAAACGTAAATTAGGCACACCGAAGTAGTAACGAGAGAGCAAAGTTCGTTTACAAGTCGGCTCCTTCGAACGGAGAAGAGAGCGCGTTTCCGCTGATGGAAGAAAGCAAGGAGAGCTTGTGAGAGAGGGATCTCGAACGTGCTCTCACGGGGTTCGACGCAATTTTTCGCACTTGCTTGTCGCAGTCTGGAATGTGTGCGCGTGTCGGAAGCTATGTGTATAAGTCGTTGTCGTCGTGGTGAGCGTAAGCTTTGGGCTTGTAAAGTCCGGCACGTAGAACGTGTTTAGACGGCGAACGTGACCAGCACGAGCAACGAAAGATCCGCGCGAAAATTGAATATTTTTTCCCTCGTTACACTCGACGACGGGGCCGAGAGTCGAGCGCACACGGGTTACACTCTAATGTTCCACTCTCTCTCTCTCTCTCTCTCTCTCTCTCTCTCTCTCTCTCTCTCTTTTGGAATTTGCATGCGGCCGCGATGCTGACGGCGGGTTAAAAGTGAATAATCATATCAGGGCAGTGTCTGCCGCGGATGCGCATTATGCATGTGTGCAAGAGAGAGAGATGGAGAGAGAGAGAGAGAGAGAGAGAGAGAGAGAGAGAGCACGTTTAGCCGAGAAGACATATTTTCGGAGCTTCCACTTGCAGATGACGTATGCATTATGTGCTATATAAACTTTCGAAACTCTCGAGAGAGTCGTCGTCGTCGGACGTCCTGCAGCTACATTTGGAGAAAGGCATGAGCATTGCTGGAACAATGCGCGTTCTTCATTATTGAGCTGTTGCGGATTGTTAATAATGCAATACTCGGGTATCTCGTTTCCGGAAATAAGGATCTATTTTTGTAACACAATCCGAGGAAGAATTATTATAATTGCTATCGTCAATTATTGACTATTCGCTCGAATAATCTGTTAATGGAGATTCTCCAGTGGTATGACTGGCGAAAGTAATTTAGTCTCACACACTATAGATAGTTAATATTCTCACCTATACGTGTACGTGCAACTTGTTTAAAGCTGCATAATGTATGTAGTAATGGAAACCGAGGCTATATTCTCTCTCTTTCTCTCTCTCTCGTATCGATACACACTACACGTGCAGTGTCCGTGCATATAAGTGAGACACTCGCGGTATATCGAGGAACTTGTCGATTTCGCGAAAATTTCCTCGAAGAAATTCACTCTCGCGCGGAGACTTATCGCGGCCAGCAGCAGTCGCCTCGCGTATATGTAAACCGGAACTCGCGAGAGGTATATACATCTATATATAGGGAGAGCTTCGCAACTCGAAACTATGCGAGGAAGAGTGACTTATGAAACAGGACCGCAGTTACTCTTCCGGGGAGCTTTTTCCCATTTTCGTGATTGCTACCTAGTACATCACACACACATATCCGCATGCATCTATCCGAAGCCGCAGGAGCATAGTGTGTCACTTTGGCTCACGTTATCGTGATTCACTCCATACATCTACGTACGGACTATCGACTGAGATAAGGCTTTCCGACTCGTGACGTAACTCGACAGTAGCCTCGTTCGCAGAAGCATCAGCACTGACTCAGGTATTATACACGCACATATACCCATACAGTGCGTGCGCGCGAGCGAAGGAGGTGACGTCATGCAGAGCCATGGAGCCTCTCTTTATTCCTTGGCGAGGGGGGCTCTCGCATAACTCACTGCTGCTCGTCGTATAATATAAAAGCCCGTGATTTCTCAGACTCGTTCTCTCTCCGCATTGTATAGCTCTATAGTCGACTTCTCGAGTGTGTATACTCGTATAAAAATTTTTGTCGTCTCCTCTCTGCGATCGGTCTATTGCGCGCGCAGCGCGATATTAAAAGAGTATACGGCTGAGTGCACTGCACATATCATAAGAAAGATTTTATCCTTCCGTTCTGTTTCGAAAAATGGCGCGCTAGCGGCAGCAGTGGTAGTTTTTCGGATGCGGAAAATGGAGCGGCGCTAAAAGGCCCGCGAAAAATCTAAAAATCTAGCGCGTTAGTTCCAGCAGTGGTTATAGAATGCCGCATTGGTAGTAATTAAAAGCTCCAAGTCCATTAGGACGCGGGGAGTTTGAGAAACTTGCTTTTTCACGTCTCAATTAATTCGAGACGCAAATATACACGTATAACCCGAGCGGGGCGCTATAGCTCTCTGTTGAATTTTCTCTGTGCTCAGTTGCTTTGAGCGGCCTTCTTTTTCGTATTAAACGGCTTAATGCGCATGTAAACGATTCTATTCTTTGCACTGCAGGTGCTTGCGCGCGAGTGTATCGTCGAAGGCGCAAGCAGTAACGAGCAACGATATGAGCGCCAGTATAGCAGAGCATACCGGCCCCTGCTAATCGAATTACTTGTAAACCGGCGCTGCAGCTCCGCTGTGCACGTGACCCAGATTCTTTTCGTGTGTGTGTACACTATATTATAGTTCTCTCCAAGCGACGACGATTCGAGCGCTAAAAACGTCGGCTACTTCTGAATCATACGGGATTGACCCGCACGCCTGAGTAAGCTCTCTCGGAGGAGGAGAAAAGAAAGTTGGACGAAATCCCGACTCGGTCTTTTAATTCGCGAAACACACACACATGCGCGCGTCACATATAGGTCGTCTCAGCGGCAGGGAGAGAGAGAGGAGTGTGTGTGCGCCACTTTTCTCTCCGGTCTCGGCAGCCGGTAATGAGTTAAAGTAATGGAGATTGGTGTACTTCAGGGAGATGAGGGGATCTGCTTGTTGCTGCTGACTCGACTAAGAGAGAGAGAGAGAGAGAGAGAGAGAGAGAGAGAGAGAGAGAGAGAGAGAGAGAGAGAGAGGGAGAGAGGTTCTAGTGGGCCGTCGCGGGGTATTCATGTCGTCAATTTAAGTGACAGGTTGTGCGGCGCAGCGCTGCTCCGCCTACCCCTCCCTCTCTACTTGCTCGAGAGAAAATTATAGCGGGAGCGAGCGATAAAAACAATCAAGCGAGAAAGGCCCGCGCTCACGTGTGTAGACGTACACATGTGGATGTGAGAGAACGGACACATACGCGCGCGAGCGGGGCTAATCCAACTAACAACTCATTAATGTAAGTAGTCGAGTGCGGCCAATAGTTATACAGCGCGAGTGCAGCAGTAGCAGGGACGAGAGCGTAGATCGAGTCACAATGGCGCACAATACACTTACTCGCTCTCAGCTGCAGCGCGCAAAGCGAAAGCTCGAAGCCATTCGCGGAGCTTACTGCGCTCCCTCCCTCCCCCCTTTTTCTCTCTCGGCCAAATTGTCCCCGCGCTTATTAGATTATGCGTTTTCGAGAGCTCGCTCGCCCTCGGACGTATATAAAAGTACACCCGGCGATGATAAATGCGCGCGTAAAAAGGAATAAATTTGCAGCTCGCGAGAGAGAGAGAGAGAGAGAGAGAGAGAGAGAGAGAGAGAGAGAAAAAAAGAGAGCATCGGGCAATAACGGGAGCGCGTGGCATGCGCGAAAAAGGGGCCAGCGACGAAAGGCCGAATTAAGCTCGGAAAAAGAAAGATGCTGCGAGCTTGCGGGCTCGTTACGCGGCCTAAATACGCGCGGGCAGGTGTTGCATGTGTGTATGCAAGTGTAGGGAAGAAGGAGTCGCGCAGTGCGGTTAGGTATTAGCGAGACGATCGATCGCCGGCGCCTCGCCTTCGGTCAGACAGACACACACACACACACACACACAGCTGCTGCTGGCTGGCGCACCCGTGGAAATGCCTGGGAGAAATTCTTCGAGCACTAATTGAACTTCCTCTAATTTGATTTTGCGGCCACTGGCGGCGAGCTTCGGACTGTATATTTACACGTAGGCGGTGCCGCCGCGCTGCCACCTTCAATTTCCGCGATTTTCTTGCGTCCTCTCTCTCTCTCTCTCTCTCTCTCTCTCTCTCTCTCTCTCTCTCTCTCTCTCACTCCTGATTAGCCAGTCCTTGTCGCCGTCGTTGTTATTGCGTATACGAGTGAGAGAAAGAAGCAGCCACGAAAGCAGTTGGCCAACAACTATACGAGTATACGCGGCTCTCAGTACTACACAGCTGCTGCCGTGTTGGCCATATGGTGTGCCACTTGTTGTCGCGCGGCTGTTCAGCGGCGAACTTTTATGTCGCAATCCGCGCCAGCAGTGTGTGTGCTGACGCTTTTGCAAAACGCATCGCTGCATCCTCGAGAGGGACTAAGTATATGTGCGCCGATTTCGTGAATTTTTCTCCACCAGACGAGTAGAAAGAATAGTCAGAGCGCGGACCGGGTCGAGCATGCGTTTTTAATTTGAGGAGTTCGTTGGGGAAAAGTTTGGACGATCGTTAAGCTCTCGCTGCAGCCTGTATAGCTGATGATGGCGGCATATCGTGTCTCTCGTCTCGTGTGAAAAAAGCGGCGGAAAAAAATGTTCACGATCCCCGCTCTCTGGCTTATTCAAAGACTCCGCGCGGTTTCGCGAAGCTCATCTCGTCCAGCACTCGCGACTGAAGTTCCCCGAATTATTAATCGATAAGTCTAATGGACGGCCGAGTATAGCGACTAACAGCTCAGCTGTCGCTCGTAAAAAACTCTGCTAAAAGTCTCATCTCTCGCGCGCGTAAGGGCGCGTCGATTTCGCCATGGAATCACACGCGAGAGCTTTTATTTATATTTATTCCTATAGCTATATATACAGCTGGTATTAGGAAGAAGAGAGCATCGTCGGGCTGTCTAAAATAGAAGTCTCTCTCTCTCGCAGCCAGCTGCTGCACTCGAGGCCGGAAGAGTGCACTCGAATTAGTCCGCGCGCTCGTCGAACATCGTGTGTGTTTGTGGGTATAGGGTAACCGCGAGAGACGTTTTTATGTATATACAGCGAGAGAGAGAGAAGGAGCTTTTGATATGCGGGACACGCGTCTCTATATTGCACTGCTTTATTAGGGTACTCGCGCGGGCTTTGAGGACACGAGGCGCCTTTATACCGCTGCGGATAAATATAACGTTTTTGACACTCTTCTTCGTACTGCGGTTATGCTGTGTATACATATAGCATAGCGTGATGGAACGCGAAAATTTAGACGGTTTGGTAAAAAAAATCACCAGTTTCCCAAGAACCGACGCTCGCGCGAGCGTAGCATATCAATAGCGTTACGATAAATTTTTTCATTTCGCTCCACTGTGCGGATTTGCGAACCCAACTTCGTGACATCCGTCACGAGCAAAACTAGTGGAGGGATTTGACCCTATTATCAGAAGTTCGTTTCATTTTTATAACGAATATTGGATAAGACAGTGCTCCTTTGCACACTTTTTTTCACTCTTTCCAAATCCTAGAAAGCTCGCACTAACTCGCTCGAATCATCGGGGTCTAATAAAGCTGAAAATCTCTATAGATAGTACCCATTAAACTCAGAGGCTTTTAACCGTCGATGTAATATACGCAGCTTGCGGTGCTTGTCTGCGGTTTCGCATGCCATAAACGCGCGGGCTGCATGCTTTAATTCGCGAACTTGACATAGAGAGAGAGAGAGAGAGAGAGAGAGAGAGAGAGAGAGAGAGAGAGAGAGAGAGTCTCTCGTCGTCGACGTCGCGATCCCCTTTGTCGTTCGCTCTCCGAACCACCATTATTCCGTCTATTTGTCATACGGCACATATATACCAACGCTTGGTCGCTTTCAAAAGTCGGCGGAAAAAGCGCGAGTGTGTGCGCGCAACTGTTGCAGGCAGCAAAACCGGGACAGCTCGAATTGCCGCAAGGACGTCGCGATTTATCATTGAAAGTGTTGCCGAGTCAATGAGAGCGCGCGTGAGTTAATAATGCCGCTCTCTCGAGCCGTAAAAAACGTTTATTTCTCCGAGAGTCCGAGCGCGGAAAGGAGAAGAGAGAGAGAGAGAGAGAGAGAGAGAGAGAGAGAGAGAGAGAGAGAGAGAGAGAGAGAGAGAAGAGAGGAGAGAGGAAAGAAGCACGAGCCACTGCTTGATAGGCTTGAAATATGTACGGCAAAGGCCCCCGGAGTCGAGTAGCTTTACACGCTTGGGCTTTACGTGAGCCCATAAAAATTTTATCAGATGTACAGTCCTGCGCGCCCGCGCTCGAGTGCGATTATTTTCTTTCGAGCTCTCGGGCCTCCTTTCAGCGACGAATAAACATTCTTACAATGATTCAACGTCTCTCTGTGTGTGTTTACACGCTAACCCTCAATGAAAAAGAAGATAACTCCTAATCAGTTGTCGAGAGACAAGAATTCTCTATCTTCTTCTTCTCCTCTACTCTGCTTCAAACTGGGAGGGATTGCAACAACCTCGAGCGGACAATCAAAGGAAAAAGGTCAACCGCGCGCTAGATTGAGTCCAATTTTTTTCTTCCTCTCGAGAGACACGAAACGAGTTCGTCGACCGGCGTGAAAACGACTCGAGCGGTCCCGCGCGATGAGTAACAAGACGTTTTCGCGCCACTGCGCTCGCGCTTGAGCGTTTATTTTCGGCCGAGCGCGCAAAGGTCGTAAATCCCACGGCGAAGAGGGAGAGAGAGAGAGAGAGAGAGAGAGAGAGAGAGAGAGAGAGAGAGAGAGAGAGAGAGCAAAGGACCTTGCCCTTCTCCTGTGTACACTCATGCGGTTGTCTCGTCGCGCGTCGTCGATTATGCACGCGCCCACACCGCTGTAGGGGCCGCCACGGCGACTTTTTCCGACTGCGCCGGTATTTCTTTTTTTTCGAAGGGGGAAACGCTGCCACTTGTATTCACTTATGTACGAGACGAGATTTTTCTTTTCAGGGGGGGGATAGTTTTATTTTATTCGTAATATATACCGCGCTGTGTACTCTCGAGGGGAATCGCATAACTCGCGGGCATTGTGTGTGTGAGCGTTTGAATTTTTTTTCTCTTTGTTCGATTTTACGAGCTTGTTTCGCTCTGCGTGGAATGACCGTATAATATCCAGGTTATACCTCCTCCGCGGTATTTTTGACCAAGAGCGCAGTGTCGTTTACGTAACGGAATACCTGCAGCCGACGATATTCTATAGCCGTGCAAAGGTCATCATTAGATCAGCGCCATATCGCTGTCCGAGCTGTAACAACAGCGGGTCTCGCTCGTTGTTATGAAATAAAGTATAAACCCGACCTATTTTATTCTATAATATTATTATTAAAAAAGAGAGAGAGAGAGAGAGAATATTCGGAGTTCGTTCCAGCGCACACATGTCCGCAATATTATACCGGGTTACGATAACACCCTGTATTCAGCATAATAACATTATCTCCGCGCGCAGGCTTTGTTCCGCGATGTGGGCTTTTAGCTGAGAGAGAGAGAGAGAGAGAGAGAGAGAGAGAGAGAGAGAGAGAGAGGGCATAGAGGCGCAGATATTTTTCGACCATATATAACGGAAAAGGAAAGCGCGTGCACGGCTCGGAAAACAACGTGCGCGCAGCTTACGAAAAACAGCGACTGGCCCCCCGTCGGCGAATGGAAATCTTGGCTATACACGTATACCGTAACAGCGCCAGGAAAGCGAACATAGGGCACTTTTTTCTAATGGGAAGATGTAAGTGCGAGAGAGAAAGCCTTTCCCTCCCTCAGTTCCTTTTCGACCCGCGCCACTCAAAGTTTGGCGGACTCAAAGTAGTCCTATTAGAAAAAAAGGTGTCGACTTATGGCTGAAAATTAAACATGTAGCGTCTCGGCCCGGGCGTTTCACACTAGACAAAAATTCATATATCTAAAATTTGATAAATTCAATAAAACGCACAATGAATAAAATTAACAACGGAAGTTATATATTGCTAAAAGATGAATGTCAACAAATGTTGAATGGAAAAAATCGGATCAAAGTTGCTCTACATCACAGTTTCATTAAATTATTTTTAATATTCATTATGTAACACTTTATCATTATCAAAAAATATAGATATATTTTCCTAAATTTATGAACAAATAAAAATTAGTTGAAGCGTCAAAAGCATGATTAAAATTTTGTAACAATTATTTTTAATTTGCAAGAACATTATTTAAATTTAATTTAAATAAAAATTAAGGCATGTATTTTGCACTTATTTTTCTCCTATAATATTGAATATCAATTATACCTTATATTTATTACATGTAAAACTATTTTTGCCGTTCAAATTTTGTTGACTTTTAATTTTTTAATACTACAAAAGTTAAACTATTATTTGTATTTACTATGAACAATTAAATTTACAAAATGTTGAATAAGTTGTTTTTTGAAATGTGAAAGGTCCGGCCTGAGGCGATACACATGTGATTTACAACCAGGATCGGGGCCCTTTTCTTCTAGGATTACTTCGCCTTCGAAGCTTCGATCATATCCTAGCAAACGTCGAAAAGTGGGGGTCGAAAAGGAATTGAGGGAGGGCAGCTACGTTCGCTTTCCTCGCGCTGTTACGGTATAGCGTCCGGCATCGAAATCTCGTTCGCGCGCATGGAGCGAATTGGTCAGTCGAGAAAAAAATCGGGATAATCTCGGCTTTCCCCCGACAAGCGCTACGCGTACGCTCTCTCTCTCTCTCTCTCTCTCTCTCTCTCTCTCTCTCTCTCTCGACACACAACGCATCGCTCCGATGCGCGTATACGAGAGTCCGAGTCCGTTAAACAAGCTTCAGCCTCGAGACTTAATCTTATCGCGCCTCGTCCGATCGAGAGCGCGCGCACAGCATATCGCGTTAATCCAGGTGCGCGCGTCTCGCTTTTTCAACTAAGCGCTCGCTAGCTGCCAGTTTCGGGGGAAAAAAGTGCGCGTGTATTTGGCCATATTGGATTTCCCTGTCGGATGTAGGATATAAATACAGGCTCTCTCCGGTCGGCCCCCGTCCGTTGTTCATCTGTATGTATACACGGGGCACTTATGGCGTATAGAGAGTCCTGAGCCATAGATTTTAGACAGGGAGAAAGAAGGGGGGCCAGCCAGCCCCCCTGTTCGCATCAGGATCCGAATGGATTCCCCAGCTCTGAGTCATCGGCTCTCTCGTGCATGGGATATACTGCTGTGCACGCGCATCGGCTCTCGATTCACCGCGCTGCTCGAAATGTGCTCCCTGAACGTTGTTGAGCTCACACACAGCTCTCTCGTAGCAGCAGCCCTCATTACAGGGATTGTTTTCATCTCTAGGCGTGCGTACGTAGTGCATAGTACCGTCAGTGGCAAAAGTCGCATCGTGTACGCTCTGGAGGGCTCTTGATGAGTTCTGCAGCTGAGAAGGATAACGTTTCGTTCTTTGTTCGAATTTCTTTCTCTAGGTATACACACATCTGTAATACAGCGGACGAGGTGTATCTTATTTGCGTTCCATACCCGCTGCGTGTAAGTACGGGATAATTAGTTGCTCAATCGGTCGACGAGGCGAAACTGACTCGTTATGGCGCGTCGTAAAAAGCAGCGCTTGAACCGCGACACGATCGTCACTAATTAACTCAGCTTTACGTCCATAAGAACGATGTATCAGCTTTTGCACGCGCACACAAGAATTAAAACGCTGCACGCTTGTATAGTTGTTTTTCTGCATCCGTTTATACGATGCAGCAGCTCAGCGGTCAGCTGCTGTCGCTTGGATATTTTATATTCTATACAAAGGAAAAAGGTCGAAGTTGCTTTTTCGTATAATATATACGTGTCTATACGAAAGCTCTTTGGCATTCTTATGCTAATGCGCAATGACTCGCCGGCTCTTGTCGCTGTTTTCAAATCCGTTTAATTAGGACGCTGTCGCTCTGCTTGCGCCGAGGATTTTCCCTTTTCCGATGCCTCATTAGCGGAGAATGAAGCAATATATCCCCCTTTGATTTGACTTTTTTTTTCCCGCGCAGCCTCGCTATACATCTGACTAACCGTATTACTTATCTTTCTGTTGCAGGTGAGTCGAGCCACGAAAGCTCCTTGTTGTCGCCGCTGATGCATCAGCGTAAGTCTCTGAAAAAAAGCCTATGGCACATAACTTTTGCTAGCGAGCGTACGCCCTTAAATCGAATATATAGAGGCTCGAAAGTGAGCCCCGCGCGTGTACACGTGGCTCCGGATTAGTGAGAGAGTGAGGCAAGCCTATCCGGGATCAGATGCTCAATAATAGCTCGCATGCATCGAGAGAGAGAGAGAGAGAGAGAAGGGGGAGGGGGAGAACACAGTGGCAACCCCCTCGAGCTTCTGCTGCTGCTGCAGCGCTGGCGGGGAAGGGGGCGGAAGAAAGATCGTCGAATTTCGGCCGGGCGAATATTGCAGTAGTGCCTCCGGAATAGGGTGTATACAGGGGGAAGCAACGTGTAGCCTGTATAGGTACAAACGTCAGGCGTATATCGAAGCCGTAAACTGCAGCCGAGTGGCTGGCCGAGTTATCGATATATACGACGTGTAATAGCGTCCGACGCGCCGAATAATATATCAAGTTCTCTCCGACACCGGGGTGCAGTCGCGCGACTCGAGCTTCGCTTCTTATTCTTATGCTCTCTACTTCTGAACGTAATTTTGTCGCGCTGGCTGAAACATATTTATATACATCTCGATAACCTTATTATATCTATCGAATTTAACGTCACGCGCATATGACGTGAATATTAAAAATCTAGTCGAGTATACGCTACATTGAAGTTTTCTACAAATAAGCGACAATCATATTAGCGCGACAATAGAATAAGCATCTTTGCAGCCTCGTTTTTTGCACAGGCCCCATAATTCTATACACACAGCAGATTTAATGCTCTTGACGTCGTGGAGGCAACTAGCGCATATGCATTGCACCGGGTCAACGTAGAGCTGGCGCGGGAGATATTAATAAAAGCAGCGTTAATTGAAGCGTGGCAAGCGGTCGCTTTATGTTGCTCGCGTGTCGCTCGCGAGATAGAACAAAATAACGTATATGCTATATATATATATAGATATTTTAGATTCTTCTCGCTGATGCATAGTCTGCGCTCCCGTTTGTTAATCAGTCGTTAGTGTATAGTTATATTGGTATTACATTGACAATAATGAACTTTCCGTGTATACATATATACGACTAATGTATTAAATGGCAGTGGATGATAATGAATAAGTGAGCGTTTTAATTAAGTTCACTATTATTCGTTTTGTCGGAAGCAGAGCGGCGCTAAATCATTACTCAAACAGAGTCCAAATAAGGCGTACGTTATTAGCGCAGGTGAGGTCGCGGACCAGCGGTATAGGTATACACACACGCATCGACGTTTTTTTCTTTATGACTCGCGAGCTGCGCGCTCGCGATTAGTCATGGCTTTTTACCGTGTGACGCACCGGCCGATCGATATATCTAATAGAATAAGAGCTGCGAATGTGAGGAAGAACGAAGCGAAGGTGTGTAACGTTATAGCGCTTTGTAAACCGGGTTATTTATAGTTGCCAAAAATTAAAGGGAACTGCTCTCTCGATTCGTTGCGCAGCAGCTCTGTTTGGCTCAATCCAATAAAAAAAGCGGACTACGTGCCGCCTGTCCATGTCCGAAAGAGCTCAAGTAGTTTTTGTTTATTTGAATCGAAAAACCTCGCGTATACTGCCAGTTTTCCTCCCCACGCGGCGGTAAACTTCGTCTCTCTCCACTTACACTCTATATCACTGTCGAATTGGGAGTGAACTGCACAAGTTTGCCGAAATTTCTTTCTGGTAATTGAATATAGTGTTCGTTTTTCGAATCGAGAAAAAAAATCGTTCTAGATGATGGTACACAAAACACAATTGATCGACCTCGTCGAAATTCGACGAATTTCCTATAGGCGCAGTTGCATTTTTACCCGCCTGGCGCTGATGTACAACTCACTTGAAGGGACTCTCTCGCTCTGTCTTATGCTTTTGCTCCTAAGCCACGCGTCGTGTACTAGAGAGTCAGCAGAGAAGCCGTTTAATAGCCCGGCTCGTGCTCGCGCGCGCGCGCGCGCGTGTGTGCGTGTATGCATATAGAAACTAAAGCTACGTGTTATAGTATAGCTCGGCGTGTAGATGAGCGTTTCGAAGTCACGGCATAAACGCGCACTTAAATCCTTCTCTATGCACGAAGGAGCGAGTATATCGACGGGGATGTATATACAGCATACGCACGCGCGCGCGCGACCAGCGGATGAAGGCAGGATCGAAAATAATTGACGGAACGAGAGCAGCCCGTGAACGCTGTGTACACCGTGTGTGTGTCTTATAGCAGGCGGTCTGATCACAGAGAGCGAGCGACAGGCAGAAATACCGTGTGAGCCCCATAGAGGTATTATTACCGGGAGTAATACACCTATATATACCTCTCTGCTGATTCGCAATGCAGTGTGTCGCTGGTCAAAGGCCAAGTTAGTCTCTCGATTGGAGAGATAAATCTGAAAGGAGGAACTGTTTTGAGAGAGTCAGCTCCGGTGGAAAATTGAATTCGTCCCCGTTGCTTGGAATTCATCCCCCTCTGTTTTTTTCTCGCCGACTAAAACCGATCGAACGTGCGCGTTTGGCGCGACCGCGCAGTTCGTTACAGACGTACAAAACGACAAAGTATGTATACCTATAGAGCAGAGCCAGAGCAGCAGCAGCAGCAGCAGAGAGAAAGAGCAGTAGCACACACACAGCGGACAAACGAAGCTTATTCGCGTTTGTTTTCAACTCGAAAGCGAAAATATCGCCGCGACTCTGTCCGCTGACTCATAAGCGGAGAGTGGAGGAGGAAAGGGGGAAAAAATTTTAACCGACTTGGCGCATCGGTCGGATTGCTTTTTTACCTTCCAAATGCGTTTTTACGTGCGAGGAAAGCTCTCGTGGCGGTGACAATGAGAGACGCTGGACAGGTATACTCTCTTACGGTTATTACGTTCCATTTCACTTGGGCAAAACTTGTCGCCGCTATGTTTCCTGCTCTATTTTCTCTCCCCGAGACGACGAGTTCACGTGCCGATGTCGATGGAATTTTCAAAAGTCGCTACACACATTTCTCGAATTTCACGCCATATCTGACTCGGATATTTCTTGTAGCTATACATATCTATATACGAAACACAGAGCCGTGCAATGATTGAAATAACTCGGAGATTTTCGCGTATACACGGCTTTTCTGCATTGATATTTCATACGTCCGAGAATTACAGATAACGTATCCAGCGGCTTTTCGAACGCTTTTCAAATGAATGTTAACGTGACATTTACTTGTTATATTAAAAAATGTTTCATCACACGTGAAATAACGAGAGTGATTTTCCAAGCGATTAAAGCTTTATCCAGAACTTGCGGCGGACGGCGACGAATTTCAACTTCATATATACTTAATATACTAAAATCTTTTATTCGTCCCGCGCGCATCGCGTCGTTGTAAAGATAAATTTCGAATCGGACGCGCACCGCGGGGCTTATCAGTGGCTCGATTATTATCGACGCGGAGTTTATCGCGTGCGATACACACAGGCGTGTATTCCCCTGCGGCGACACTACGTGTGTGTGTATATATATATATATATATATATATACACACACACACACACGTAATGCCGCGCGTGTAATCGAATCGAAAGAGCAGCCGCGAAACGAGCAATAAAAAAAATTCCCCACGCAGCTGCAGCAGCCGCGATGTGTATTTTAGCGGCAGCCCCCTTTTTCGCCCCCGATATAGCTTACGTAACGAGTAGGATATGGTGCAGCAGCGTATAGGAAAGGGTCATGAATAAAAGCGCTCTCTCTCTCTCTTTCTCTGATAACCTGCGCGCAGCCGGCCGGTCGAGTGATACTCTCATTCCTTTTTCCGTCGATTGAATGCGGTTCTGCGGTGTGTATGAAAAGTATGCAGATGCGCGCTATACACTGAGCGCGATTGTGTTATGTTCGGGGGTAGATAGGTGAAAAGAAGAAAAAAAAACGTGGGAGGGTATCGAGCGCGCGCAGACAGGAGAGATTTCGGTGCTTTTATCGAGGGAGGTTAACAGCTTTCTGCGCTGCTGAACTTTACGATTCGAGAAAAAGAGAGAGAGGGCGCAAACCGCGGGCCGCAATAAAGCGCCGCGTTAAATGCTTTCGTTTCAACGTGGATTTCTGTACGACACACACTCGAAGAAAATCTCTAGTCGATCGCTGCGTATAGCTGTCACAATGACGTACGACGCGGAGACTGAAAATAAGCTGGGGGAGAAAGGGGGCTGATGAGGGAGTAATAAAGAAGCGGCGCTTTGTCTTTTTTTTCCTCTCCGCTGGACAGCGCACAAGTTGCGGCGGCGGGCGAACGAAGATGACACGCGCGCGCGCGGGTATGACCTGCAGCAGCAGCAGCAGCAGCAGCAGCAGCAGCAGCAGCAGCAGCGCAGCTTGGCCGTATAATAACTGTGACATAAATATCCTGTACACGCGACATTGGATCCGGGTAATATGTTTCCCGGCGGTTTTCCCCGCTACTGCTGCACACACGGGGGCTTTATCGCACTTTACTTTCGCCGGCCGTCGAGATTATATACCGGCGAGCTACATAGCGCTTCTTGTATTATTCTTGCGCGCGCGGTGTCGGCCCCCCGTAAATAATGCGCTCGAAAAGGAGTTATCCAATAATGGCGAGCTAGCTCTCTCTCTTTCTCTCTCTCTCTCTCTCTCTCTCTCTCGCGCTGCTGTTGCCCGGCCTCAACTGAAATTAGTACCGCTGCTCGCGAGCTTTTATTTGCCTTTCGTTCGATCGTCGTTTTTTTCCCCTTTCTTCGTCCCCGGCCGCGCAGCACTATCTGTGTGTCTTTCATTACGCCGTGTGCTGCGCGCGCGAGGAGAGCGGATTTTACCGCGACCGCAGCAGTTTATGAGAAAACTTTACTACTATAGGTACACATCATCCCTTTACACGCGCGGCCTTTCTTTCGCTCTCCTGATTGTGCATGGACGACACTGCCTGCGCTGTATATACCTATACACATAGCACTCGCGCGTCTGTCGCCTCTCGCTTTTATCGCGCGCGAGGATAATGCGCACGTTTCTCTTCTCGGAATTACTGCGCGGCGATCGACGCGAGAGGATATTAATTTTTGAAAAGAGCCGCTGCGCTTGAAAGGTGTATGCGGGGAGCAAAGGAAAAATGTAATTAAGCGCGGCGCACTCGCTCGAAAAATTCCTCCTGATTTTCTATATGCCCAGTCGGCCGCGCTATACTTCTGATGAAGCTTAATATACGCGCGGGCAGAGAGAGAGAGAGAGAGAGAGAGAGAGAGAGAGAGAGAGAGAGAGAGAGAGAGAGAGAGAGAGAGAGAGAGAGAGAGAGAGAGAGAGAGAGAGAGAGAGAGAGAGAGTGAGAGAGAGAGAGAGAGAGAGAGAGCACACGACGGGGCCGAGCTGCTGCTGCACGACCAAGTTTACAGCGAATTTTTAATCAATCGAGCTGTCGAGCAAGTTTCCGCTTAAAGTACACACGGACACACGCGTGTCTATACCTATGTATACATATGCCTATCTGTGTGCGAGTTTATATATACACCGAGAGCACGCGCAGTGGGCGAAAGCATGTATAGCTCCGGAGCACATGTATAATACGCGTATCACGAGAGCTAGCTGGTGAAGCCTTATTATATAGGTATACATACGAGCTGCATTAGAGAGACCGAGGCGGTGTGTAAACGTGAATTCGCCGCGCTCTCTTGACTGAGGCTCCTGCGCGTGGAAAACTTGACCCGTGTGTACGAATGCTTGATTGGTCGATAAGTCGGTATTCGGCAGAGTCATGCGCGGTTGCAAGTGACTATCTTTAAATATAAACCGACTATTTCCAAGCTGTTTTTCGATAGACCAAACCCGAAAACACGTCTGCTCTCTACAGCGTTGATGCACTGTGTGCACACAGCGCACGCTGCAGTGTATGCTCTCGGATAAGCCGCGGCGAAGAGTAAAGAGCAAACAACAGCGAGCTGGGAGGTGATATTTGCACGGATTTGCGTTTTCATATCGCCTTCCGGCGTATGTGTATACATTCTCGCTACAGCGATACTTTGAGCTCCCGTAGAATACATAAAGAACCGGGTCTTCGAGAAGAGAGAGCGACGTCGCGTCCTGGAGCGGGCAGCTCTACGGCTCCTGCGGCGTGTACGTATATACACTTCTTCGGCCCCCAGTATTTCCGCGATTGTGTCCGCGCCGGCGGTCTGAATTGATTTCATTTGCATAGGGCTTTCGCCAGTCGCCTCTGCAGCAGCAGCAGCGCCGTCGGCCCATTGTGCGTTTAAACGCGCGGCGGCAGCGGAGAAAGGGAGCCGCTGCCAGAGCGCACGTGCCACTTGCGCGAGCTGAGGGAGATGCACGTGTACGTGTGTACGTAGACACACACACACACACACACACACACGTGCTCGTAATGTAAGCTAGGCCGGCGCACACGCTGGTCTCTCAAAATTACGCCAGCCTGCGGGATGTAGCGCTCTCCCCTGTATGATAATGCAGTGCGCGCTATATGGCAGATAGAAGTCTCTCTCCGATGCTGCGCGGCAGCGTTCACGATGTCACTTGTTACTTCGTCGCCCGGCCCGTGCGATGCGCGCGGCGTAGTATTCTCTAGGTGTGTGCGTGCGCTGCTACGATAATAAACGGCATTATTGCGAGAGGGCTTGAGGTTGGTTATTTGATTTGGGATTTTTCACGGGGGCCGACGACGGCGAAATTGATTCACATTTACCCTTGTGTTCAACGACGCGCTGCACGTGCCGTGGCTGACACGCGCGATGTTATCCTTTGAATATTATTAGTTCCGAGGAGAGGGCGACGAAGCTCTCTTTTGCGCGCTGCTGATGCTCTCGCACGGTTATCCGGTGATACGCCTGGAATTTTATTCGCCGTGTATATTTCAACGCTTGTACACGGAAGTGTACCTCGTACGTTTATGATTCAGCTAATTGTCGCCGAGATCTGAATAGATGTTACGCATAGATATGAATTGGCAGAATATTTTACGTTACACGTGACCGCGTAGAATAATCTTTTTTTTATATCCGACAAAATCCGCCGGGAAATCTAATAAGAGTCGCCGCTTATATACGTCGAGTACATAATTCACGCGGTATCGACGTCATATATCGCGCCAGAGAAAGAGCCAGGACATAGTGCCGCGGCTACAGTAAAGATTTTAAGGGGGCGCCGCTCGTTTATATAAGTCAAAATTGGAACTTTTTATACGATCGTTGCAATTTTATCTGCGAGCTCTTCTTTGCCGCGCGCGTGTTTTATGCGCTCGCTTCTACTTGTAGTGCGCGGAGACCGAGAAAAGTGCTGTAATGTAATTGGATGCTATACGTGTACGACCGCCGCGTATACGCTTCTTCACTCGACTCTTCGCTCTTCATCGCCGCCAGAGTCCCGTCGTTAAAGTTAATAATGCCCATTGATTTGTTATAATAATAATTCGAAATCGGATTTGGCGCCCGCAATCGCGTTATATTGTGTTTTATGCATTTAATTCAATATACCGACGTTATGGAGTTTTTCTGTTAAATTAATAATAATAAAAGGATATAACGCGAAAATTTAATACCTGCGCGTCCGTCGAAAAAACAATCTCGCGATCACTCGTCGAAAACGGACAGGTTGAACACCCAGTCGTCGGAGTGTTCAAGTTATTTTAATATAATATAAAATCAATTTATACGAATTGTGTTACTGTTATTCAATATGTTTGATTTAAATTCAATGGTACAGATGAGAATTGCCACCTGAATAATAAAATTGGCGCATGTAAAAACATAACGCATATAGCCTTTTTTAAACATTACAAAGCGATTAAAGCTCAATTTGTCGTAATTACGGTGAAATTTTTTTATAAAAGTACTAAAGGACAAGGATTAGTGTAAACACGCGTAAAATAACAGGGCTTTCAAGACTTAAGCCAAACAACGTTGGAATTGAAGTTTAAAAGCGAACTTTATAAAGCTGCAAAATATCTCTGCGCTGCTTTGGCCGCGCGAAAAGTATTATACACCGCGCGCTTTACACTGCGGTAATACAACGCTATAAACTTAGTTTTGACCCAATAATACCTCTTTTTTGAAATACGCGAAGCTTTGCAAACTTTGGTGGTCTTGGTGCAGCCTTCAAAGATGTAATCGCAGAATTCCTTTGTTTAAGTATTGTTTATGCATATTTGACTAATGAAATCAAACGTAGAACTATTGGCCGTCCGTCATGGTGATAGCAGCTATGACGAATCAATTGGTATTAATTAATTTATTAATTTTTTTCATTAAAAACGATGCTTTAACTCGAAAATGTGTAGCTGATTATAACAGGATCGAATATTGCAGAATATTTCGTGTTCCGAGATAAATCTCGAATATTGAGTGTACACCTCGGAGTATACGCGAATAATTGCGTCGAAATTAAAATACGTGTATAATGAGAAAATTTGCGAAAAACATCCAGTAGTGCGTTCATGTACCTGAGAAAAGAAAAAAATGGAGCACTCCATCTCTGGAAACATTTTTTTCTTGTTCTGCATTGAGGACACGCAGATTACTACGAAATCAGCTTCGGCGCATAGATTTTTGGGCCATGCAAATTATACGTGAAAATTAGCCATTGTTCATAGAGGTACGATCGAAAGTACGGAAAAAAGAGCTTCAAAATTTGAAAAAAAGTAGATCGTTCAAAATTTCAGCTTAATTTCCCTGCATTTGAGTACACATTCTGTAATAATGTTCGTTTTGCGTTTGAAAAATTTTGCATTAAATCAGTAATCGACGAAAAATACCAATAAAAATGGCCTTGACTAAAAAAAAAACACAGCACGTAATTAATAACCTTGCAGTTCCGTCGACTGCGAGGAAGCCTAAAAAAAGCTCTCCATGAATTTTCATCGCACTCAGCCGTCGCGCATGCATATTCCTTTGGGTCCCTAGCGCAACAAGAGTAGCGGCTCGCACGTAGAGAAGAAAATTATTAAAGTTCGCGCCGTGTGCAGCACGTCCTCCGGCGTTTACGCATTAAGCTTCGCGGGCGCGACAAAGGGGCTTTAAAAGTCGCGCTCCGACAATAGGCTCGTCCTTTTTTCGCGCGCGCGCGCGCCTTTTCTCTTCCGCAGAGCCCAAACCTAATCAACGCTCGAGCGCGCAAGTACGACACGGCACAGCAAGAATTCGAGACTCGGCTTTCTCTCTCTCTCTCTCTCTCTCTCTCTCTCTCTCTCTCTCTCTCTCTCTCTCTCTCTCTCTCTCTCTCTCTCTCTCTCTCTCTAAATAATCCAGGCGAAATTGCGCCCAGCGCAACGGCAGCGCAGCAGCGGCACAAAGGAAAGCGCGGCCCACAAAGCTCACCCTCTTCTCGGCCGCACGTGACGAGGCCTGTAATTATCCGCGCGAATTCGCGGCTGACGACCCTGTCATTGACGTCCGGCGCTCCTTTCACGCGCGCGAGCGGATTTTCGACCGCCGCCCGCACATGCAGTAACAGCAGCAGCAACTTCGATGTGGAGAAAAAAGCTGCTGCCGCCGCGAAGCTTTCCACTGTACCGCCACTGCTGCTGCCTGCTAATGGTCCAGCGAATGATCAAATAAGACGCGGCTGCTTGTTTCCCGACACTACGGTCACAGTCTATACGTATACGCCGTAACAGCGAAGTCCTGTACGTGCCAAGGGCCGTGGCAGCGATTACTCTTCTAATTATGCGGGGTAACGACGAGCTTTTCTCTGCCCTCTGTTTTAGTTTTTCACGCCGCGCTCTCGCTGCCTGTGCCATGTTTGCGCGCGGCTGTTTATAATGACGAAGATCGAGCTTGCGCCCGCTGTTTGTTATTTTATGTGCCCGCGTCTACGATTGCAGAACCACTGCCTGCGTCTGTTATCCTGCGTGCTTTTCCAAGCACACACGCGCACACAGGATCGACAAGGTTCGCGCTCGGCGGTCTTTCATTATTTCGCAACAGTTAATCCGCGAGTGGGCGCCTCGTTCGCGTGGCAAAAATCTCGCGCGCCACGAGCGTGACGGTAATTGTAGGACAAGCGGCGGCGCGCACCGCGGTTTTGCCACTGCTCCGAGTTAATCCAGCGAAGAAGCTTTAAAGCTGCGCACGCGCAGACGGAATGCACAATCGGGGCCCTGCGGTATATATATATATATATATATATACCGCAGCGCGAGCACAATCGGGGCCCTGCGGTATATATATATATACCGCAGCGCGAGCTGTAGCCGCAAGCTCGCTTATTCGAATTATCGCGGTGCCGGTGGAAAAGCTTTAAATCTATTGGCAGTTCGTTTCGCGAAATTGACTGTTATGCTCGCTGTGTGCCCGGGAATGTCCGCGCGGCCCACTGTCAATTTTGAATGATATGCGATTGATTTGAAACCAGAACCTATATATATATACATATATATATATATATATATATATATATATATATATATATATATATATATATATATATATATATATATATATATATATATATATATATATATATATATATATATATATATATATATATATATATATATATATATGTGTGTGTGTGTGTGTGTGTGTGTGTGTGTGTGTGTGTGTGTGTGTGTGCGCCTGTGCCTATGTCAACTCGATCGATATAGCTTTATCGAATTAGTCATCGGTTAGCAGCAGAGCGGGGCATGATAAAGCGGGACGCGTTTATTTAATCCCATTTGAGACCCGGCCTAAATCTGGCGCCTAAATTACCCGTGCTAAATCGATAGTTTAAAACAAACGTTGACTTGCAAACGTATAAGTCGTCGATCGTCGCAATCGTATCTCGTCGCAAAACTGAATACTCCCAATTATTCACGCAAAAAGCTCGAACTGTCTCGAGCTACTGTATTCTCGGTTTCGAGAATTAAACTTCAGTTTTAAAGACCGATTTTCCAGCAAGTCAATTTTACGATCGCTAATATTCTCTCTGTTTTTCACCGATTTAGCTGTATCTAACAACTCGGCGAGCACTCTCGTGATTGGCTGTCATTTCGCTGCGCTCGAAGCTTTGTCACGTTTGCGAATTAAAAAAAGAGAGGGCGAACGAAAAGGCGTACACACACGCAGGTCTTGTGCTGGGGCACGCGCGTTAAAATTTAACGAGTCAGCGTTTACGCGGAATTTAATTGAATAGAGCGCGCGCGCGAAAGAGCGTATTGGCTGCAGAGGCCGCGGTGGTTTATTTATTTAACGACGACTCCAAAGCTGCACACTGCACTGTGCGCACAGGGAGTAGTATGCTGTATATCGATGAGCGAACAGATATATGATGCGTGCACGGATCCCGATCATTCCCGCTCGCTCGAGCTTTCATTCGCGCGCATCAGTCAGTCCATCAATTCGGATTGATTCGCGGAACGAAGAAACGTTTTGATCAACTCTATATACACGTTTGTTTTCTCATTCGCGATCGATCCGAACCTTGTTTTTCGCCAAACGAATCGCGACGTTTGCAGCGCAGCAATTAACGCCGTTTCGGTAAAATAAACTGTAAATCTACAGCGCGCGAGCGAGTCACGCGCGTGCATAGGTATCCCGATGAACACCGAGTCGTGAATCGCTTTTAAGCCAGGGCTGCCGCACTGCTCGGTTACGTGGAAATTGCTTAATACGCTGGGCTCCCTCTCTCTCTCTCTCTCTCTCTCTCTCTCTCTCTCTCTCTCTCTCTCTCTCTCTCTTTCTCTCTCTCTCTCTCTGGGTTATCAATTCCACCGACGATGTATACATGTATATACAAATAGCGATCGATTTGATCGCGTCCTGTGCATCTGCGCGCAATTTCAACGACGACATTTATGCGTCTATGTTCCTTCATCATTGTCGTTGTTTACATACGATTGATTAATGCCCGGCTTTGGCCGGCGCGCGACAACTGCACCCCGGCGTTATTATTGTCCAAATAATTCAGTCATGATTTCATTGTAATCGTTCGTTAAATATGAAATACACACAATATTACACATACTCTCGTCGAAAGCTCGTTCGCGCGTGCGAGAGCGAGGGATTTCGACGTTATTTTCTCTCCCTTTGCGGCGCGCGCTATTTAATCATCGTTTATTACAGTAGTTTCGATTGAAATCAGAGAGCCGGCTGGCTCTCGAACTCGCTTAATTGCTCTGCACATGTATATTCAATAAACTATTTTTTCTTTCTCTCTTTGTTGCAGCGGATACGACCAAGCTGAGGCATGCGAAGCACCTGGATCTCAGATCTCAGCTCAGAAGCGAAGATGATCTGCTGGTAAGTGTGCTTTTCATCGATCGAATCTTCGAAAATGTCCAATAACGCAATTTATAAACGCGCGCGGTTTCTTCGAACGATCACGCAGTGGGCTTCTTTGTTTGAAACATTTTTAGCACTGGAGTAGGCGCGCAGAGCTAGACGGTCGAGAGCTGCTCTGAATAATGCGCGCGGTATCTCGACTGCGTATTACAAAAGACACAGAATTCCTTTTAAAATCGCCTCCTTCCTTTCGAAGTGTGCATTGATTTGCCAGCCTTCCGCGATACTTACCGTTTTATATTTTCGCACGAAGAATAGGTATAAAAAGTGATACTATATATTTAATTCGTTTCCGTCGTGAAAAGCTAATGAACGGTTCTATATAACGATCAGCACAAATTTCGATGGATATAACGAAATGGTCGAATTCCTCGCTCTCGATGAGAAGGAAACCTGAATTTTTAAAATCTCCAGAAGTACAAAATTGCGACATCTGAAAGCGATATTTGAATCGTGCTCGTTGAACGCGGAGCCATCGCTCGATTTATTCTAGATTTTCGCTGTGCCAAATTCAAAAACGCGCTGCTTCGAGACAGCTGATTCCTCTCGGCTCTTCTATTTTCGCCTCTGAGGTATATACAAGAAACAAGCGCCTCAGCGAACGCGGAAAAATGCGTCTGATCGCCGCAACGAACGTTTACCTTCTATTTGCGAGAGCTTGATTCAATTTCGCTCTATATCGTCGTCCGGTCGGATACTCGTATGTGTACAATAAATATGTATCAATCTTTTTCAGATGAAGCTACGCGAGAACCACAACCACAAGCCCGTGTTTACGAACTGCTCGCGGCTGGTGGCGAAAGTCCCGGAGGAATCGATGCCGAACACCAAGGTCCTTACGGTGCACGCCGAGGACCGGGACCCACCCGAGGACGGAGGTAAGGATTTTTTTCTCTCTCTCGCTTTTTGAGCACTGCCTCAGACGGATCAGATTTTACGATCGCTGCAACGACTATTTTCCCGACGGTCTACTTCGTCGGCGAATATATGCGGGGTCGATGCAGCGTTTCGCAAATTCTCTGTGTTCTGTAGCCTGTCGACGGAAATTTAGATTTAGCCTGAACGATTTTTGTCTCTCGTAGGTACCATTACGTACAGCTTCGTCACGACCACCGGCGAGAAGCTCAAGTTCAAGATAGACAACACCACCGGCGAGATCACAACGACTCACATGCTGGACCGGGACGAGCCAGCCCGTGAGAAGGAGATCTACCTGACCGTACTGGCGACGGACAACGGCAGGCCTCAACTCGACGACGTCTGCACCTTCAAGGTCACCGTCACCGACATCAACGACAACGCGCCCGTCTTCGACAAAGTCGTAAGTATCGACCGGGGGGTTCATTCATCGCCACGATACACCTGATGCGCTCCCGAAGTCCCCGCATTTTTTGCTCGATCTCTCTTCTCTGTGTACCACCCTCTCTCGCGAGCTCCGCCACGAAATCAATGCAACGTTCGAGAGGACGATGCGCTGAAATATTCCGCGGATTATAACTAGCATTTAAAGCAGAAATCTAATAAAAGAGGAGGATCGCGTGCCCGCGTTATACTAGAGAATATACGCCCTACTTTTTCCCCGATTCTCTCCTCCCTCCTCGTCCAAAGCAGCGCCTTACTAATATTTTAACAAGCTTTGTCCCGCAAGAGAGAAAGAGGAAGCCCAGACTAACATGTACTTTTGCTTCGATTTTTCTGCCTTCGATTATAGGACTACTGGGGACCCGGGTCGAAGGTTGGTTTTCGAATTTTCTCTCTGTGTGTGCATCTTTCTCAACATTACACGCGCACAGTCACACACGAACACCACGTATGCGCAGCGCTGAGTGTCTGTCTGTCGCTGCATCAGTGTCGTGCTCACACACATTATAATGCGTGACGATATAAACTTTTTACTATACATATTATAGAATACTTGTTCTTTTGTGTGTCAATGCACTTTAATACGTATATAAATATAATTGTACACTATAGAGAGCCGCTGCAGACTTCGTGTCGAACTTTGACGCACATGTATAGCCGCACACACACACACCCGTGTATACATGCGATGATATGGCCCGTTTCACGTTCGAACTTTATAATGGTTCTCGCGATTCCAAAGTCAGCTTCCGGGAACTTCTTTGACGATTGACTCTCTCGATGCGCATTTGAGCGTAATTTTGTTCCCTGGCGCAAAAACAGTCAACAAGTTGCAGCGATTTTGTGTGCCAAGTGAACGTGAAACGCTGCCGCGCACTTGACGTGCTGTTTTTTTTTTTTTTTTTTTTTTTTTTTAGTATACTTTCACGAGTGTATAATTTATTCCTGCAAGTGATTTTTTTTCCATCATGCTTCGGTGAATCGGGCCGTTCATCGCGCCTTTGATATAACGCCAACATTATGCGCATAGATTTTTTTTCAACGTACCTACTTACGCACGCATGCTTATATAAATTAATAATGATAATCACGCACAGACCGTCTTTTTCATTTTACGCAGTCACCGAGATTCTCTCCTTTCAACCATAATATACGACGCCGCTCGTATAGTCCCATTTGTCCATTTCGTTTTAAGACTGTCCGTGCGTTGATAATATACATGGTGTATAATTCGATGTTGTGTCACTCGATGTCGTCTGCCGATGTTTGTTAACGCATATGTGTAGAATTTTGCAAACGTCGCTTATTCAAAGGTGTGCATACATATAGCCGGGCGTACGTGTGATTTGGGAAAATCGCTGTAGCATTAAAATCAAATATAGCTCAAATGTGCATGCACAGGTAGATTATTATCTACTGCAGTGAATAATGAGAAAATCGATGACACAGTAGCGTCAGCGACGGCGCGAGCGCGCTATATAGTCCGCACGTAAACACACGTTATATTGTGCTGCATGACTTCGAGGTTTACAAGTTCATTGCACTAGTGCAAATTTCTCGTACGGTCTTGTACCAAGCGAACGACTCTATACATATCATACACCTGTTCCGATGTAGAAGAAAACGCGAGTGTCTCTTTATGCTATGGCCGCGCTTGGGATTGATAGCAACTGACTTTATAATTAAATGAAACTCATCTCTTTCAGACTTGAAAACAGGCCGCGTTAAATATTCATGCTTTTGCCACTATGCACCGCCAACGAAGGGATGCTAATTATTAAATTCATTAAAATTAATAAGTTAATTTCGCAGCAATGTGCTCTCGGGACTCATTAACGTTACACTTCTGAAGACAGATCGTACATCGATTTTATTATTAATCGATGTTTGAAACGTATTTCGTTACGCATCGCGCCTGAAATTTCAAGTTTCGAGTAACGTGTAATATTTAATAGAGTCGCGTGTATTATATACTTAAAATCGCGCAGGGGTGTAATTTTCCGAACGAAATTAATCAACGGTTTGCTGTACACGGCTCGGCAGTAAGGGACAAAAAGCCGCGCTGGGTCAATCAGATCGGAAAACAAAATTTTCGCGGCTAATGGATCGCGCTCGCGGACTGAGAAAAGCTCGGGTCATTTATAAAAGCACGCTCTATTAAACAATGCATGTGGGTAATTTGCCACGTAGAGCTGCTGCTGTGTTCAGGGAGGTGAGCACGGCCGATATCAATCGATAAGCCATACAAGCTATAATAAACCAGCGCCAAAGACCATAAAGAGCGCACGCATTTTCATTATCCTAATCCCGCACATTTCCCTCTCTCTTGCTCTCTCTCTCTCTCTCTCTCTCTGTATTATACATCAAAGTTAACAAGAAAGACAAAAAGAGATATAGTTTCGTGCTCAGACGCAAGTGAATGGTTCTGTATACTGATCTGCTTTGCATTAAATTGTCAACAGTCGTACACGGAGTCGGTGCCGCAGGATCTGTCTATCGGCCGGGAAGTGATGAGAGTCTCGGCAACGGATATAGACGACGGCGTGAACTCCGTCGTCAGGTACAAAGTGAAGAGTCTCAAGAATCCCGAAGACGTAACTTACTTCAGGATCGACTTCAACACCGGTGTCATCTTCCTCAACAAAACGATAGACGTAAGTAATACAAGATCCCGTTGTTATATTGCAGTTTCAAAACTATAATGGTCTTGTTTTTTTTTTGTATTCACGCAGAAAGGTCCGGGCTACAAGTTCAGCTTGACGGCGATGGCATATGACCAGGGAATACCGCAGTCTAAATACAATGAAATTGATCTCGACATCCGCGTCGTCGAGTCGCACAAGAAGGCGCCCACCTTCTCGTATACGCCTACTGAGCCGATCATGCTGAAGGAAAACTTCAGCGACTACGAGGCGAGCATCGCCCGACTCGAGGCCCAGTCCAACATAGAAGACAGCGACTATTTTCTATTCGAGCTCGTTACCGGAAGGACCGAGCAGGCGAACAAGGAGAATACCTTTAGGTACGTCGGATACATAGAAGCACCTCTCTGGCCTTTTCAAACCGAGCAGTGTGAATTCTTTTTATGCAACCGTCTACTATGCGACGCTTCAAAGCCGAGAGTGTACTTTGAGCTTAGAAAGCCCGCGGCGGCCGAGGTCGTCTGTTTTGATCTGTCTTGCATAATGCAGTCGCGTTAATTTCTGTTTTCTGTCAGCACCGCGTTCCACGATTCTCGGACGCGACAAGATTTTGAATCGCAAATTCCTGCTTTCGGTATAGATACGGATAATCAGTCGCTCGCCATTGATACCAATTTGAAAGGATTATGAATTAAATTCAAATGTATGCACTCTCTGGCAAACAATTCACGCAAGAATGTCAATCCGAATTGCAGATTGGAATCCAACAAGAACGTCGCCCACATAAAGTTAGCCAAGGCTTTGGACTACGAGAGCAACACCGAGTACTCGCTGATCGTGCGCGTACAGAACAAGTATCAGCTCGGAGCTGAGACGATGATATACATCCAGGTGCTCGACGTCAACGACAACATACCCGTGTTTCGGGAAATAAAAAAGGGCAGCGTCCTCGAGAACGAGCCGCCCGGCACACCTGTCATGCAAGTTCGCGCCATCGATGCCGATGGCACCGCCGCTCACAATCAGGTAAGCTGCACGATTTCTCTTTGCCGCACTTTTTTACCTCGCGCCCTTTTCTATATAACTATTGTACCGGCTCGAATCGTATGACCCACTTTCTATCCTGACGGCAATTAGCCACTCGTTCAGCCGCGTCTTCCTCGTTAACGGATGTTATTGCCTGTTTCGCATCGATACCGTTTTTCGTTCCCCGGCCGCTGTACGAGGAAAATCCTATTTTTAGAACTTCGTGAAATGCGTTTCTCCAGGAAATTGAATATCGATGGTCCAGCTTTCAATTAATTGACTCTTTATCGAATGACATGACCGAGTTCAAACCATAATCGAGCGCACAGCGCCGTTATTCGCAGGACCTTTCTTAAACGTCCGCTCCTTTTCTTTCTCCGCAGGTCACGTATGCGCTGGGCAATTACCAAGATCTATTCGATATCGATGAGTACACCGGCAACATAACGACTCGCGTGACTTTTGATCGTGAGACCGAGTACACCTACACCGTCAAAGTCATCGCCACAGACAATTCGCCGTCGGCACTTTTCTCGAGCGGTGTGCACAACAAGGGCGAGCAGAATTTCCGCATCGAGATCGCCGACAAGAACGACAACCCGCCGCACTTTACGCAGCGCGAGTATAAGGCCAACTCGATACCCGAGGACGCGAACATTAACTCCTTGGTGACGGAGGTCAAGGCTCTAGACGCCGATACGGCGAGCCCCGTCACCTACAGCATCCTCTACGGCAACGTCGACGACAGCTTCTACATCGAGAACACGACCGGCAAAATTCGTGTAAACCAGAACCTCGATTACGAGAAGATAACACAGTACAATTTGACGGTCAGGGCCTTCGACGGCATCTACGATGATACCGCCACGGTCCGGATCTACATCGAGAACGTCAACGACAATCAGCCCGTCTTCGAAGCGTTCGATAAGAATCCTGTTATCGAAGAGGAGAAACTTGTCGATGGTATGTACCGTTTTTTAGCCAACCCTTCTTTCTTTACTTTGATGGGCTGATATTAACGCGTGACGTCATCGCTTTCAGGCTGCATAACAAACGTCGTGGCGTACGACCCAGACATCAAGGACAGAAGCGCGGATCAGCACATTGTTTACTCGATTCTTAGACCCGAGCATCAACCTCTCATTGAAATTAACAAGGACGGATGCATGAAACTGAAGAAACCTCTCGATCGCGATCCCCCACATGGTTATCCAGTTTGGACGGTAAGCAATCTCAATTAAAGATCAACTTATTCGTTGGCAATAAAGGAAAAAATAATACTTTATTTGCTTTATTTATGTGTAGATTATCGTGATCGCACAAGACGAGGATGGTGGTCAGAACTCGCTGCGTAACGTCGAGGCCGTCAACATCACTCTGACCGATATCAATGACAACGCACCTTTCCTGGACATGCCATATCCCGTCATCTGGGATGAGAACCAAGATCCTGGCAACATAACTGAGCTCAAAGCCCGTGACTACGATTCCGACGAGAATGGCCCCCCGTTCACCTACAAGATTGATATCGACTTGGCTGACAGTACCATACTCAGCAATTTTGAGATCCGAGGCAAGGACTTGTATGCTAAAGTACGCTTTGATCGTGAGGAGCGCAAAAGCTACGATATACCTGTGGCCATCACCGACAACGGCAGTCCTCCGCTGACTGGTACTTCTAAACTCACCGTCATCATCGGCGATAAGAACGATAACGAGATGATGGACGGATCGAGCTCCATTTTTGTCTACAATTACAATGGTGAATCGCCTCAAGTTGACATTGGCCGAGTCTACGTTACCGACCCGGACGACTGGGATCTCAACGACAAAACTTTCTCGTGGTCCGGCGAAGACCCCGATTACTTCAATCTAAACAAAACTACGGGAATGATTACCATGTTGCCGGGAATAGGCAATGGTACGTTCCTACTCAAGTTCACAGTTATGGAAGAGGGTGCCATAATCAAGAAGCACTATGCGTACGCGACAGTTAACGTGACGGTGAAGGAAATACCGAAGGAGGCAGTCGTGAAGTCAGGTTCGATTCGTTTTCTGGGAATCAGCGCCGAAGAACTAATCGCTCCAGGAGACTTGGGAATCAGTAAGAAGGATATTCTACAAGAGCGACTCTCTTCCATGTTCAATGTCTCGGTCGAAAATGTGGACGTGTTCACGGTCTTGCATTCTCCACACCATAACAAATCCGTCCTCGATGTGCGTTTTTCTGCCCATGGAAGTCCATACTATGCACCCGAAAAACTTAACACTATAGTCGTCACTCAATCGGAGATGATCGAGCGCGAGATGGGGGCCGATGTGCTGTTGGTCAACATTGATGAGTGCCTTATGGAAAAGGTTAGTGAATTTGCATATGAATTCTAGCAATTTTATTTTAACCTGCCTCTGGCGAAGTTTATTAGTCGAACAAATTTCTAATGTATTTATACTTGCATAGGTCCACTGCAACGAGTCCTGCAGAAGTTTCTTGAATATCAACAATACGCCGTCTGTCGTTTACACGAATACGAGCTCGTTCGTGGGCGTACGAGCGGTGGTCGATCCGCAATGCATCTGCCATGTGGCAGAGCCGATCGACTGCCTCAACGGAGGGACGCCCCTAGGCGCGCGGTGTGAGTGCCCACCGGGACTTGAGGGACCGAGATGCGAGCTGCTAGCCGTTGGATTCCATGGGGACGGTTATGCCATCATGCCATCCCCGGGACAAGCCTGCGACGATTCTTATCTCGGTGAGGAGGAGCTATTTTTCTTTCTCTACACCTGTGATTTTATTTTTCTTTCGTTGAGACTTGCAAACTTTATTTGCTAAACTCTGAATATTTTATTTCAGGACTAGAACTTACTGCCCATACTAAAGATGCATTGGTATTTTATTTCGGTCCAATGCGGTATACAGATAAGTTAGATCTTCAAGATTTTATGTCACTTGAATTGCAAGATGGAAATCCCGTTCTATATGTCGACTATGGCCAAGGAAGTATTATGTTGGATAAAGCAGAGAATTCAGACGGACGGAAGAATAAATTATTCTTAGCCGATGGAAAGCCTCACAGAATAGACATCTATTGGACAAAAACTGTAAGTAATTGTTAGAATAAAGTCACCTCACTCCCCGCAGGCGAATTCTATATCCTCACATGATAAAAATTAAAAAATAAATATTGCTAAAAAACAAAAAATATATTAACCAATTTTTGTTTTTCAGTCTATTGAAATGAAAGTGGACAATTGTGGACTATCGAGTTGTATGAGGTTGAAAGCACCGGTAGGAACCAGAGAATTCTTAAACGTAAATGGCCAATTCCAAATAGGAGGATCGTTAAATAACTTGGCCAAGTTGGGAGATCAGTTCAAATGGCAACATGTACCAACTGAACAGCGTTTCGTAGGGTGCATTCGAAATATGACAATGAACGGAAATGTAAATATATTTTATATTCTTAATCGATATAGATGAATTTATTTACATGCTAACTTATTACACTTACTCGTCAATGCAGACATTCAACTTGGGTATGCCGTCGTTATCATTAAATGCTGATCCCGGCTGTAGTACCGGCATGGCGAAAGCAGTGTCCTTCGGCATTGACACGAATTTCCTAGTAGCCATTCTCGTATGCATCGCTATTTTATTGATACTCCTGTTGGCCGTCGTTGTGCATAGGCGTAAGACGGATGACCTCTACAAGGACATGGATGACATCAGGGAGAACATAATAAATTACGAGGATGAGGGAGGTGGCGAGGTTGATACCGGTTATGATCTGAATGTATTAAGGTCCATATATGATCCACCTAACGACATGAAGATCAACGCCGTTAGTCTCGGAAGAGGTGATTACAGAAATTAATACGCACTATTAGAGCCTTATGCCAGATAACTAATAAATTGATATTAATGTATAAAATAGTAACATGGCAAATAGATTAAAATATACCGATATTTTTCATAACATCACAAAATGCATAATATTTTGTTTGCAGAGCCCGATGAGGTACCAGACATCTGCGGTTTTCTTGATGGTAAAAAAGAATGCTGCGACAAGGATCCCGATACCAATCCCTTCGATGATGTACGCCACTACGCCTATGAGGGTGAAGGAAATTCAGACGGTTCGCTCTCGTCTCTCGCTTCGTGTACGGATGACGGTGACCTCAAGTTTAACTATTTGTCAAATTTCGGTCCAAGATTCCGCAAGCTCGCCGATATGTACGGTGAAGAGCCAAGTGACGAAGAAAGTGAGGGCGTAGGTGACCGCGAGAGCGAAAGTTGGTGTTAAAATTGGACGTGAAAAAGAATGAGAGATAGAAAAGAGAATAATTAAACAAATTTTTCTTTGTCATTACGGCAAAGATTTCCCGATCGCGTTATGCATCTTTTTCGCTGTTTTAGTGCGAAAGTATAAATGGATGATTTTTCAAATAGAAAAGAAATTTGAAAAAAGGTAAGACAGTACTTAAGAAATGGACTGACGAACAACTCTATTCATGTGTAATGACGAGTTTCATTCGAGAAACGAAAACTATTTCAAGCAACGTTTGGTTCTTTGTTTACTCTGCTAATACGTTAGATTATTAGTAGAGTAAATAATTCTCATGACGTTTTTGAAATACTCAAAAATTTCTATGTAAATATGAACAACAGATAGAAAGGAAAAGATTGTGAGTACATGAAGATGCGCCAAAGAAATGATAAAAGGGCGAATGTACGATATTAACGGAAAGAAAACACGAGAGCGCCGATACTGATTCTATTCTCTCCTACGTTCGATCATAAGACTTTACCGAAGAAAATTAAACTGTAACACGGGATGAGAATATTTTCTTATCATGCGTATAACGCGCTCGGGGACGCTTACTAAGGGAGCTGCACAAGTGTCTTTTACGGTATAAACTTTTTTATACAATTTATTAGGTTTGTGTAGAAAATCAAATATTCGTATTATCTGTATTGTAGATATTTTGCATTTTTGTGTTAATTTTTTCCTAAGATTGTTAGGTAGCGGCAAAATTTTGGCAGACTGATTAAACAGTGTTCCGAGGTCAGCGAATTTTGATGATCTTTTCTTAAATGCTTGCTATCACACTGCAATATACTTCCAATCATTGCGATACTTTTCATACTTTTTTTGAAGCAGCTAAATTTTTAATAGGGAGATAAGTAAATTAAATGTTGATGATACAAATAGAACTATTATGCGTGTCGCATGTTAAAAGAGAAAAAAAAAAATATATATATATATACAATACATGTCATATATAAAAAATTGCAAGTTATTTTCCAGCTCGACAATCACAAGACAAGTTGGGAATATTCCTAGACTAACTTTTGTACACCAATATTTACTAAGTCTATTATGAGCACGAAAGTGTGAAAATTACAAAATAATCAACAAATATATAATAGCAGCAATGCTCGTATGTAAAATCGAAGGTGTAACGCGAAAGAAAGTAGGGTATTCTATATTGTGTTGTTAAACGACCTACGATAAGGCGTATTTAATTTATAAAAATAATATTTTAATAATGCAAAAGTAACAAAACAAGAGAACGAGACAATGTATGTGTGTTGAAAGAAGCATTTCGACATGACAGTCCGTGATAGAGTGAAATTGTTTCTTTTTTTTTTATTAGGCAAAGCCATGGTGTACGATCATGCGTCGTATCGATAACAGGGTGAATTCTTATGATCACGAATTAGCGATATTTCGATTAATTAATTATTAACTTGTTCATACAGCAACAGCGACACGCACTAGACACGTAATAATTATGTACGCGACGCGCATTAGTAATGTAAACTAATTGAGGGAGCTACGAATGCGTGATGAACTTAAAATTACGTATTAGATGTATTTACGCCAACGCTCTGACACTTGACAGCGTGCGTGAATTCTTGATCAACGTTTCTTGATTTAAGTAGATCAAATGAATGACGAAAATCCAGGGACGTAACCTGGTGCTTCAATTATAAAAAGGATATCGATAATCTGGCGTATCAATTTATCGTCGACGTGATTGCTGATTAAATTTATAACAGTATATATGAAATTCAGAATACATAATAATAATGTATTTCAACTTTGGCTCGTCGAAAGAAAAATTTCAATTCTTTTTTGTGTTCGAACAAACGAAATTCATTTATTTTATACAATTTTTGTTGTGTAATAAGGGAAATTTAGAATGACGTGTTTTTGTATTTTTTTAAACATATCAAATAAAAATGTATATAGTTATGTATATATGGCTTGATCTTACGCCTAATAATTTTTGATAAAAGTTACTTTGTTTAAATAGAAAACAACATTAACAAAGTGACTAGGTTTTTAAAATTTTTTGATTTTTTAAAACCATTTTGAGGACTTGCTTCTCGGCGCTCGTATGAATACAAATTACTATATAATGAAATTCCATCACCACTTTTTATATATATATATATATATATATATATATATATATATATATATATATATATATGCATACACACTATAAGAAAATTTATAAGAGCGACGAAGATCAAATGCCATAGCACGTTGTCATTGATTGTCAATTTATCGATACATACCATATATTAAAAAAAATTATTGAACGATATAGTATTATGTTCAAATAAGTTCGAGTCGAAATGTTTTTCTTGTTTGACTCGAAGGTGTTTGACGATTTTGTCCATGTCGATCGACAAAATACTTCCTATAACTAATACTGGTAATCATTTGATACGCGCATACTATGTTCATTCATATTCTCGTATTACTTAATATTATAATTAATACGTAAAGCGTTTATTGAGTATTGCGCCTGAGCGTTATAATTTTAAGCTTTTTGTACGATAAATAAAATGAATTTATTTATAAGGTTGCAAGGTCTTTCGATGACACTGCAAGCAAGCCGAAAGAGTATTTTGATCTCTGAAAGCGGTAAAACAATTCCAGAAGAAATAGTAGTTTTAATGTATATACATTGATATAGATATATAATAATTTTGTCTATGTAAAGAACGTTATAATAAATGTGAAAGAGTAACAAGTTTCGATAAATCGTATTGGAAGGGTAGATTATACCAAAGTTTAATCGTGTAACTTTTTTATCCATAATGACAAGTTGCAATATAACAAAAAAAAAGAAACACAGTTAGAGATAAAAAAGTTAAGATGATGGAGCTTTGCAATCGTGTGAGAGAAATTTTGTAACGCTGATTTCCGCTTTTCTCGAACTGTCGTTTTTTTTCAAGAATTACTTTTTGAAGTATAAAAGAGAAATAATAATAATGAAAATAAACATAAGTACATATATACATAAGTCGGCGCAATTTTCTAGTTGAAAAGTAAAAAGATTTTAGCGCACCGGCAAGTCCAATATGTATCGAACACTGCCTATACGTGTGTATGAATGATCATGTCGCATTTGTGGACTGCCACTTTATTATCGACGATCGAATTCTCGTCGAAAATCTGGCGGCCGCCTCACGAGCAATACGCTTCCATTATTACTGACTATGCTGTGTCGCCGCACCGCTAGAGCTAAGCAGCTATAAACCGGAAAAAAAAACAATCCGAGTACTAAATATGTATAGAAAAAAGGCGCGCGTACGAGCTGAGAATTTTCGCGAGTATGTGTTTAACTATACATATACAATAGAGAGGAGAAAAAAGTGCGAAAGTGGGTGAAGAATTGTGTAAATACGAGAGAGAGAGAGAGAGAGAGAGAGAGAGCCTAGACGTGCGTATGTAAGGGATGCGTTACATTATTGTATAGCGTGTACACGGGGGGCATAAGCCAATGAATATGTGATAGTCAACGGTAATAATACGATCGTTTACACCTTCACCCATTTACATCATCGATCCATTGTTAGCAAGCTATATGTAATTTTTCTTTTTTAAAAATAGAATAATAAATTGAAAATAATCCTAATTTCGCAACTGCCTCTCTTCTTTCGTCAACGCCCACAACGTATCCCTCGCCGTTTCACGATGACAGAGCAATTGGAAAAGCAGCTGTCAAAATTTCCACGACAGGTAGACGCAATAGGAATGAATTCTTATCTCTCTCTTTCGCGCACTTCCCGGCTTATAAGTATACGTAGAATCGTCGGGCTTGGGGGATTTGGAAAAATTAGGCTTCGCGCATTCTTATCGACTCCTCGCGTGAATTCCGGATTATATCCGGCTCGAGCTCGTTGACCGAATCGAGCGATGAATGGACGTCAATTGGAAATGAAAAATCGCGCGATACGATTTACGTACGTGTACACCGTATAGAGACACGAAAATCGCCCACGCGAGAGTCGCTTGATTGGTCATCTCATTGGCTTCGCTCGATCGCGAGATCTCACAGCAGCAGCAGCAGCAGCAGCAGCAGCAGCATCCCCTCGTGGCAAATGAAGAAGAAGCCTTCCGCCGCTCTGTGCGAGTTGTGAAACGCTCTCGCCTGATTTTGTGCGCGCTATTTCCATCACTGCGCGCATACGCTCTTCGATGTAGGCTTTTTCGTTTCATATTTCGAAAATCCCGCAGTTGGAGCGAAAGCTCCTGCGCGCCACTTTCAAAAAATCTAAACTTGTACGACCTTTCTTTCCAAATTTCCCTGTAGCCAGCATAAGGAGCCTGCATATCAGCATCCAGCCAGTGCAAATCGTCCGCGTCTTAATTAACCGCAAGCACATCAGCAGCGAAACCCCATCAGATGTCGATTTGCGTCAAGCATCTCTCTCTCTCTCTCCCTCTCCGTGTATAACGCGTTGTAATACCGACAATGGAAATGAGAAAGAACACAGCGCGCGGAGAGAGAGAGAGAGAGAGAGAGAGAGAGAGAGAGAGAGAGAGAGAGAGAGAGAGAGAGCAGCGCTGATAGGACGAACGCCGATTCATCCGGGGGTTGAAAATTCAGCGGCGCAGTGGGGCTCGCGTATAAAGCTCCGGCGAGCTTTTGCTCCCGTGCCATACACAGACCCACGCGCGCCGCAGTCTCACACATCTCGGCTCCACATAAGTAGTACACGCAGCTTCCTTCCTCGCCCCGAGACGCACCATGTGAGTCCCAGCAGCAAAATCAGTGAGAGTGCGTTTTATAAAAGAGAGAACCATTGTTTTCGCAGGAACTGCAGGAGCCTGCTCGCGCTGGGACTCTGTCTGTGCGTCGTCCTGCTGCAGACTCGGGCCGCCGAGGGTCAGTTGAACTTCTCCACCGGCTGGGGCAAGCGAAGCAGTCATCTGCTCCAGCCGGCGCGCGCTTCGTCATCCTCGTCCTCGTCCTCGTCCTCGTCCTCAACGTCGGCGGCGGCGGCGGCGGCGGCTTCCTCGGGAATCGGCAGGCCTCGACAGCAAGCCGATCTCGACTACTTTCTGCAGCGCTACTATCGCCGCCTGCGCAAGGTGAGAGCCGATTTGATTTGTTGTTCTCTTCTTAGTTAATAACGAGCACTTTGTATTCAGCGCTCTGTAATCATATACTTATATAGATATCCATAAAAATCATTATTTCATCGACTTGGAAGAATTAATATCCGCGAGCTATATCGCTCGGGCGTGTATCGATGCGAAATTTCGACTATACGGATTTACGCGCATTTATTATTGAAACGCCGCGATTTTCGCGTCTATATAGCTACTGCTCCCTTGATTATACATAGCGTACAAATCACTGTATTTCTAATGCATACGTGTACGTTATTCGGCCCGATACGCGTACGAAAATTTTCGGCGTAAAGTTGATTATTCTCCCTTTTTAAGCTACACATGCAAGCGCCGTTATATGGCCAGAGGGTTTATAATACACCGGGATAAGGCGCTTTATTGCGCTGCGCGCGCATAAACAAGCTGTAACTTTATGAATTCGTTATTTCCAAGCCGAGAGTATACACTCTATAGAGCGAGAGAGAAAGAGAATCGAAGGTGAATAATTAAATTTTATCTTGTTCAACGTTCATTACAGAGTTCGGAGTGGCTTGATGGAGAAACGTTTTTAACAATTTTCCGCTGATAAGGCGCGCGAAAACGCTGTTATACAGGTAAATGCGTGTACTGCGATCGAAACTACAGAGGGAGAGTGTTGAATTAAGCTTTTCTGAGAATCGTTTCGAATTATAAATATCAATAACAATGATAATTTCGCCGCAATTAAACAACAAGGCTTTGTATAAGCTTATTACTGATGATCATCGTTCGAGCAATATAACGAAATTCGCGGACTACTCAATCGTAATCGCCGCCCTCGGATTCGATCCTAATTATGTATATCGTGCGCAACGAATTGGAGGGTGGAGATGAAATCGTATGCGATATCGTTTTAATATGTCAACACATATACGCAAGCATAAACGAACGCTGTCTTTTGTGTGTTTTAGATCGAAGCCCAGCGACTGGCGAATTCTCAGGTGTAAATGGCGCTGATGGAAGCTCGTATAGTTAGAACAGAAGATTTGTATTTGTTTGTTATTATACCGTATGAAGCTTATTTTAATAATAAATTAAATATTCGATTGTAAATCTGGCCTAAACTTCATTTCCCTTCAAGCTAAATTCAAAACTAGCGCAAGTATCGTGAACGATCTCCAGAAAATCGGTCGCTATTCAACCGACTTTTCTTCCCTGCTCGATAAGTATATATTCATCGCCGGCATCGAAAACTCGGAATGAACTATTCAAACTATTTAAAAACCATTAGTGGGGTAAGGTCTTCTGCTATAAGTTATACGTCACGTTTCGCGCATGATTAAAAAACGACATCTGTGTTAAAAGCCAGTCGAATCATGTATATAGATATACAGCTCTCCTCGCGAAACGACCTTGCAATCTGTAGTCGCGGTATGCTTGCGCGAAGAGAGCAGAAAGTATATATCGCGCACATACGGCGTGTGGATTTTAAAGCTCGACCATTTCCCGGCTATTATCGCATAACAGTATTGGCACGTTCGGGTAGTGCGAGAAAAGTGTGTCCAAGTACGATTGGAGGCGCGATTTTCCCGGAACACCACTTCGTTCTGTCATTTTCAAAGGATTAAATAATAGCTTTCGCCGAGCATAACCTCAAAAGTGATAGCGCTAAGCGCGAAAGCCCAACGTGAATTTTTTTCTCCTCAACGTCGCTCACGTGAACCGCTGATAATTGCGCGCGCTAATAGTCGTAGCTTATTTGGTTTCGGCGATCGTTTCTCTATACATATCGGAGTAATCGCGAATAGGTGTTATAGGACAAAGTCATGTATCTAGCGCGTGATTGATCGAAGGCGAGGGGGGTACCAGTTTAGCAATCCACGATGTATTCGCGTTACGTGTCCGGAATCCTATTGAGACGTTACAACTCGAACATCGCCTGCGATGCAGCCAGAAGCGCGCACTTTTTTCCCCAGCACTGTGGCAAGGTGCACGGTAGATTCAAGTGGTGTGGACGCAAGATGAGCATGTGGCTGAGGGAGCAGAGCATTCAGGTTGTCAAGGCCTGTGCCAGGCAGTTCGAGTTCATAGCTGCGCAGAGGATCAGAAGGAGCGTACAGATATTTCACCTCTACACCAGGATATGGGATGAGATGGCTCTCAAAGAGTTCATGAGATCGTGGAGGCGCAGAGTTGCCAGGAACACCAATAACTTTCTGGTTGGAGCTGTTGGAGTTACGGTCTTCAATTGGGAGCAGGAGAGAATAGCGGATAAGGAAATGTACAGGTAAAATTTTGGATCGCTAACCCTGCTGCTTTTCTGCCAATAGATGTGTTTGCTACTTCAAAATGATTGAAATATATTTTAACCTTATTAAGTTACAGCCAAGAAATAGATGGAATATACAGACTTCGAGAAGCAACTGTAATATGCCCCGAGTGTCATTTGAGATTGATCGTTGACATTCATCAACCGGGAGTAAAATATTGCCAGTGTTCAAAAGTAAAGCGTGCCTCGCACAAGGCCCAGCAAGATGGTATGCATACTGCAACTACTTTGTGAGATCAAAATAAAGTTGTACTGTTTCAAATGAATTTAATTACTAATTGTTGCAGGAATAGAATGGGAGCCTTTCATTGAACGGAAAGACATGCTAGTTTGGAGAAGGGAAGAGAAGGATTGCAGAGGACTGTACTCTTACAAAGTATATGGATCTTTTGATGATGTATCAGCGGAAGATTTCCTGCAAGTTCAAATTGATATTGATTACCGCAAGGAATGGGATGCAACAGCCAAACAATTAGAGATAATAGATACAGATCCTGAAGCTAAGGAATCCTCGGAAAGTTGCAGTGACGTAATTTATTGGGAAATGGTTTGGCCTGTAAGTTCAAGTTAGCTTCTGTTGCTCAAGAATGATATCTATAAGTGAGAGGTATTAATCTCTTTGCATTCTTTGTTGCAGAGAATGTTTGCAAATAGAGACTATGTTTACCAAAGGAGGTGGCTTTATGATAAAGAGACCGGTATGGTCATTATTGTTAGTAAAGGAATAGATCATCCAAATGCCCCAAACAGACCAGATACTCACAGGTAACTAAATTTTTAAAATAAAGTTTCTATTTTCTCGAGTTCTAATTTTTAATTAAATCTCGTAGAGTGCAAACATACTGGTCTTATATGGTCATAAAGCCATACAAAAATTTTAACGAGCCTGGAATTGAATTTGGTTTGACATATTTTGATGACCCTGGTGTCAATATACCATCTGCTGTAACTGCCTGGGTAGCTATGTCAGGTGAGATCTAGTCAAAGTTTACATAAAAATCCACTTTTACGTCACCCGCATTTTTAATTAGTATATGATAATAATTGTACAATTAATAATTAATATTTGCTTTTAGGATTCCCAGACTATCTATGTCGAATGCGACAAGCTGGAAAAGATTATAAGAGGTATAAGACATCGCAAAAACCAGAAAGTGCAATACCAGAATCTATAGTCATAATAAATAGTCAAGATGATGAGGATGATAAAGCAGATGCAAGTGATGAGGAACGCAGTGGGACGAATAGTCAAGATGACGTTCTTACAATAACGAAAAACGAAGATCTTAGTAGTAGAGATACTTCCAAACCTACATCAGAAGAATCTGAAAATTCAAAAGATAAGGAGAAAGATGAAGATGAGGAAGAAGAAAATTATTCTGACACAAGTCAGGATCAAGATAATCAGGGTTTCCTCGACTACTTTTTTTTTACTAAATTATTTGCGTAGCACAAATTCAAAATAGACGAATTTAGAAAATGATCTTGCAAAGCTGTGAGAATGTGCAGTTTTTGGTCCATAGCGATTTTTGAATGGAGACATTAACAATCGTTCATCAGTGCTGATGCATGGGTGAAGATAAACATATACGAAAAAAGTTGATTCCCTGTGATATTAACTATGTACAGAGAGGTTTTTCCTTCTACAACTTATAAATGTATTTTATGTAAATACTGTAATTTGATTTTTTCGCAAACACAGAACGAATTATTGTCACATCTACCAGAGACTGATAGCATTTTTAATGTTTTTAAACCTTTTGCCAAATGTATTTCAAGTTCTATCAAATTAAACGGTCTCAATAGATGTATACATTAATATTGTATTATAGAAAATGTTTTATTTAATAAAAAATATGTTACAGTCAAAGCGATTATTGCTACTTTTTAGTATTTACAAAAGTTCATATGTAGCATATAAGGCTGTATTACTATATTTACAAGAATAATTAGTGTTCTGTCTACCTTTCACGTTTCCTCCAGAGCACAAAATAGAGAGTCCATTTCGTCATCAAAATAAAATGTTACTTCCATTGGTAGTTTTTTAGGAGTAGAGAAGAATCCAGCACAATCCTCATCGTGGCATTTTTGGTACATCATTTTATTGGCAAGATCAACAATAAAATAAACGTTATTGCTTTTGTGCCACCTGCCAATATTTTCACAATACCTGAAAACAATTTTGTATAATGAATTTTTTTTTATAAATTGAAAGAATTGTTTTTATTTTGCAAATATTTTCTCACCTATTGCCAACAATTTCGTACGTAATTATTTGAATGCTCTCGTTATATTTGGTGTCTCTTACTTTTCCAGGTTTCACAAAATCAGATACATATCTATCCAATGCTGGATAAGGTGATTTTGGAAATTCTTTGAATAAAGATGTTTTTTGCAAACGCCCCTCTGCACTTTGAGCATAGCATTGCGTTTGAGCTTGCTTATTTTGATCAAAACTAAAAAGTCTTAGTTTTTTCTTATTTGGTAAATATGAAACAAGAGAATTGATGAACACTTCCATTTCTTTGTTCTTTGGACACTTATTCCAAGTGTATTCACAATCAGGAGCTTGCACTAAATGAGAATTTTTGCCCCATTTTGTAGCTTTGTAGACTCTAAAATGTCTATTTTTTGTATAAACGTTAGTATCTACAAACAATCTTTTACCTTTGTTTGTCTCAACAAATAATTCTTCAAGATCTGCTCTGTTGAAATTACTCAAGACATCATGCACTGCACTGGGGTCGGACAAGAAATTTGTTATTTCAGTGCAAATCATTTTCACCAAATATCCCACACGAAAATTATTCTCAAAGGCAACATCTTTTGTGCTGAAAATCAGATGTTTACTGAATTTACCAGGCCGGGAAGAATCCAAATTAATGACCATATGTCTGTTACAAGAATATTGCCAATATTTTGCTATGTAAGCACAAGTAACATCAATAACTGTTCGAGCCATTCGGACCCCATCCTTTTCTTTGTTGATATCTGTTTCAAATTCAAGATCATAATACAGAAAACAAGGTGATGACTCTGGAATCACCTGTGAATTTAAGATAATTGTAATAACAAAACTAAAATAATCAAGAAAACCGTCAACTAATAAAACTGTGTGTCTACCTCGTAAAAAACCCTCTTTTCCATATTTATAGCTTCACAGTCCAGCCAAAAGTCTTCTGGATATGTGACAATAAACCGCCTTCTTTCATGCTCATCTTGAAAAACAAAACAGCAAAGAACATCGTCATCTATACTATGCTCAGCAGCATTTTGTAAGGCTTCATTTTGCTTCCAAAATTCTTCTTTATATCTAGATGGTTGCAACAATGATCTACGTCTAGTATCAGGATCTGCTGGTCTTTGTTTCCTGGACAGTTCAGCTTTTCTTTCGAGTTCGTCATAAATTCCTTGTAGTGAGTCACCATAAAACCGAGCAGATCTTATGGGAATGTCCAGTTTCCTAATGTTTATGTTACAATAAATTATAATTCAAAGTTCCAAAACAATAAACTTGTCATGTAACATTATACTTGAACGAAATATTTTTATTTACAACTTACGTCCGTAAATCATCCATTGTTAAAATTTCGAAGAAATCCTCAAGTGGGGATGGTTTTGTTTACGTTTTACACATGGACTGCATGTGTGACGACTCGTACAGTTTTTGAGTCTTCACGTCAAAAAAATAATAGTAAAACAAAAACAATAGTGCAAAAATATTTTTATCCAAGTAGAGCCATGATTTAAAGTCCAAATGAGAGTTAAAAATAATGGTTTGCTGTCTTTCTATTATCTATGATCGTCTACTGCTACACCACGTACACCACCATGCAAACCGGCAGACGCCTATATATATATGCATCAGTACGTCATGCGATAAGAGCCCGCGCAAAACTTGTTCTGACAAGAATTTTAACAGTTGACATCTAAAGCGCTCTCTGATCTTTCATCTTCTATCTCAAACTATGTTTATATATGCGGGCTATATGCCATACGAGTTATCTATTATCTCATCTATAAGCTACGTAAGTAGATGATTGTCACCCGACCGTCGCCGGTCGCGATACACAAGTCAGTTACGCGATTTCAGAAAAGGCGCTGAAATGCAAATAGAAGTGGGTGATATTCGTTATTTATCAATATTTTACTATTAGAGATAAATTCAATTCCGAAAATTATAAACCAGTTACTGTTTAAACTACTATAGAGGGCGTTATATACATGCAGTAAATACACCGACTTTTACGAGTTCAGACGCGCGTCTATAAGGAGTTCGATTGCAACCGTCAGATCCTGATGCAGGAAGATTTTGATTTTGATCAACAACAAATAAATGAATTATCAACTGTTATTTCGATGGCTTTGAAGTGAATAACACAATTCAAGGACGGAATCCTTCATATATTCGGTACGTATACTTATGTAACATACTTATTGAATTGCGTTTTTGTTGAAAATCATAACCCAAAAGTCACGATGGCATGATATTCGCAAGCAACAGAGTACTACGATATTACTTCTAATAATCAACTCATACGCAAAGAAAATGTTCGGTCTGAATCCAAATCAATAATCAATAGCAATATTTACATCATTTTTATTGGGGGTTATGTACGTGTTGCAGATTCGCGAGAAATTTCAGCAAACGGCTAACAATATGAGTTACACGGATGGTTATACGTATGAACCCCAGCGAATTCGGCATCCAAACATCAGTGTTATCGATATAGCCAGCGAGATGTATCCGATGCCACAAGCATATCGTGCACTTGAATATACGAATCCAACGAGGCTATTCCTATGCATTACTGACGTCAGGGACGCGCCAGGGTGAGATACGAAAATATTTTCTTAACAATTAAAATCGAACTTGTTTATCACCCTCGATTATCAAACATTGATTAAAATTTCGTCGCTGCGACTTTTGCAGCCGAGATGCGAGCGACAATGAGAAAAAACGACGTTTCCTGGAACTGCAGAAAGCGGATCTTCCTGCAGCAGCAGCAATATTCAATCCGCACGACCGGCCGCATCAAGATCAAAAAGAATAAATCGGGATTTATCACCGGAGCCCGCAGATTTATCTGCGTTTATGTATCCGGATATGAGTGGCTCTTCTCTTAAAAGCACGCCTGCGGGGCTATTTTCGCGGCGTTTATTTGGCTAGAGCGCGAGTGCATGCAGCAACCGCGGAAGCTCTGATATTCAGCTCTAAAGGTACAGCTTGTGATTCAACGGATATTATAATGAAGATCTCCCGCATATACGCATACTCGACGGAACAGACATCGGCTTCGTTGTACAAGGTGATGAATTGAAGTATATAGAATCTATTAGCAATAAAACGCTGAGCTTCGCAGGAATTTTCGTGTATTTAGCAAAGATCGATAAGATAAAAGCGGCGGGTGATTTCCCACAATCGAAGCGCAGGTGGAATACAAATAAGAGCCTCGAACAAACAACCGACTCAATAGGAGTAAATTATTGAATTTTCCTTCTAAACTGAATATCTTTTTGTGTTACAGGAACGGCTCTTCATTTAATCAGCAGCGTCTCCGCCCACGAATAATAATCCACCGAGAGCCGCGCATCCGCCGCTAAAATGACCTCCAAGGGGTGTCGTATAGCCGCCTATACTTGTTGCGCGCGCTTTCTCTCTATATACTCTATATCTGCGATCCTCACAGCGGAGAGGGAGCTTCGATTCGAATCAGTCGAAGCTTTGCCGGCACGACGGCAAGGGTTTTTTTTTCATTCCGATAAGAGAGCTGACTCTGCTTTGTGATTTTCTGTAATTGCAGTTTTCTTATCGGTTCGTGTATAGGTTAGATTTGGGGAGAAGGACGTTGTTGTAAATCAGTGCGTTATTACGTCGTCGAGTATCGATTACAATTTTACGAGCTACTCGTGATAAAAGTAGAGAGAAACTGAATGGAATTAATTGGTAATATAGTTATTTATAGCTATCGATCGCTAATCTTTGTCTAAATATAGCCGCGGTCATAAAAGATTTCGAACTTTCTCGTCCACAAATCGACTCTCTGAAAAGATTTATAACCCGAGCTTTACATGCATACCTGTTTCCGTCAGGAGCAACAGGTCGTCGTCGTTCCAACTCCGGTCTCCTGGTTTTATTAATAATATATAAAAACAGCATCGACGGCCACGAAGAATTCACGCGCGAGATAGCGCCTATCAATAGGTCGCCGATAGAGAATCGCCGATAAAAGGCTTACGATACAGCGTGACGGCAGACGGCCAGGTGACGAGCAGATCCGTCCGGTCCGGTAATTCGTACGGACGCGCAGGTGTCGCGGTGTGCGAGCTTCCGTCTCTCGCTCGTGTTTGCGTAGAAAGCTCGATAGCGCCGTTTAATTTTTCCGTTCGACTCTCTACTACAAGTTTAAACTTAATTCTCGCGGGAGTGTGCAGCTGGTGATTTATCAAAGTGCGAAGAATGTAGTTTCGCCGGTTAAAATGACGAGTCTTATCTGCATTGTTTTTCTCGCTGAAGCACTCGGCGGATGATATACCCACACATTTAGCGCGAATTTTCTAGAAAAAAAACGAGCTGCCGTGGAAAAATTTAGTTTTCGCGGAAGGTATTGTCTGCGACGTGAGCTGCGAGTTTGTGCACAGTGCGATAGCTACAATGACAAAGCTCCGTGGCGCGAAAATGGGAGTGTGTAATAAAAGTGATCTGTGCTGCTGTCGTGAATCAATATGTGATCAATAGTTGAGAAATGACTTTGTTCAGTGTTGCAATTTTCGATTGGACTTGAGTGCACTCGCCTGGACTTGTGATTAATGTATAGGATTCTCAATCGATCGGAGATAATACGATGGCCGATCGGACATACCGAAGCTAGTCAAATTCCTTTCAAAATAGAATATTACGTAATCGATATTATATAGTAATTGTATAGTGTGTAAATATTTATTCGTGTATAATCGTCGTTAAAATACTCCGTATACGAAGCGATAAGTCAAGCCCTGCAATTTTCGCATAACTGTAACAATATCTCATCGGGAAGCACAGATAGCGAGCCCTGAAAAATTCTCCGACTGCGCGTGTCTCAAGTCGAAATCTGTGGAAAAGTACGGGAAACAACAAGCCTTTTTTCCATTGGGAATGAAGAGTCTCAAGTGCTGCTGTCACTGAAGCCGCACATCACAAGTCTGCCTTCCAACCCTTGTGGAAAATTAAAGGACTCGTGATGACGAAGCCAACGGCGGATCGATGAGCAATCGAGGATATGGCTTCCGGCAGACACGTAACGCTGCTTCTCCTGATGCTGGGCTATGCTGGATGGGCTAGCGGAGGTTGCAGGGAGGCCCAACTGCCGAGGGATTGCGAGGCCCTCTGCAGTTTCGATCAACACGGACAGGTGACCTCCTGTGAGCTCAGAGCTGCGGTTCTGCTCGTTAACAACTCCAAGTACGAGATCTCTCTGATGAAGGTCATGCCGGTCCTGGGTAAGCTATACACACTTGGCTTGTTATAACGAGGGGGCTGTTCGTTATAATATATGGGACGCGTGGCGGTGAAGCTTTATTGCCCGGAGACTGTATAATTATGTCAAGAATTATCGCTGACTTGGCTTTGCTACTCGCAGTGAGATAGTAGGGCCTCGTAAATTTCTCGAGATTGAATTAATACATATAAAATCATGAATAGTACAGCGTGTGGACTGCAATCAATATTTGAAATTATCAACAAACTTTCTGATTACCGCTTGTTTCAGATCTGGCAGTGGCAAAGGCTCGTTCGTTGGGACTGCTGCCCTACTGGCTGAAGCTGACCTTTTTCCCTCAGGATGACGGCTGCGACGCGACCTACGCTCAGATAGGCGCCATCGACAGCTACTCCAGCTGCGTCCACGTGTTCTTCGGGCCCGCCTGCGACTATTGCGTAGGTCAGTTTCGGAATGAAAAAAATTCTTCAAAAGTATCTTGTGCTCGTGTAAATCTCACGCAGAATATTTATCGATAAGCCGCGTTTTAATTATCTCCGATATGGGAAATTGAAAAAGGAGCTACTAGATTGCGCTTCTAAAATTAGACTCGACAATCTATGACTTGAAGTATACCTATACTCTCGAGAGCTCGAGAGCATATAAAATTATATCGATAAAAAATCCAGCTATCTCTCTGTTTACACGTACGTGTCAAATTAATATTTTATTGAGAAATCGATTTTGCAGCGAGCGTCGGCAGGATAACAAAGTTCCTGAATGCGCCTCTGATCACGACGGGAGGCTTCACCTACGACTTTACGGAGAAGAAGGTTACTTGCGCAGACGAGTATTTCATGACCGTCAGGATGGGCGCGCTGTCGTTTCGCGACATCGCCTTCGTTTTCATCGACCAAATGAAACGGTGAGTGCTGTTAGTATATCACTGCTAAATCGAACGTCGAGGGGGGGGGGGGGGGGCGTGCTCATACAAAATGTATATGGATGGCATAGAGAAAACAATGACGCGCGCTCGTGGGCGATATATAACGAGCTATCGATAAGATCGTCCACGAAGACGTTACGCGCGATAAAGTCACCGCCGATAGCATCGGTTCTTTTTTTAGACGGCCGAGCTGTATCGGCGGATTGTTCATAACAATAATAATAATCTAGCTAGCTTTGCGAAATCGCGAGCGTTTTCGTGCGCAAAAGGCGAGGAACTAGTGTGGATTTTTTTGTTGCAGAAATCGCTGGAAGAAGATGCATCTGTTGTACGATACGAACGGGCAGAACGTTGTCGCGGGGAGGCACACGTGCCAGTTGATGATGAAATCGATGGTACAGTTTGTGAAGAAGGAGGAGATCGATTACGGGACGTTCGACGTGGACTCCGTGCACGTCAAGGACTATCCAGAAGTGCTGAGGGATCACATCGGCAACGTGTACAGCGGTGAGTGATTAGCTATTTTTCTTCAATTTGAACATTATCCGGTATTGTATTTGGAGAAGCGGAATTTATTCGTCCCTTGTTAACGAGCTCGAGAACAGAAGCGTTCCTCTAACCCTGATTTATCGCCGTCGCTTAAACGAGGAAAGCATTCCGATCACGTTCATCGGAACGCAGTATTGGGCTGTAAAGTCGGCCGTAGAAGCCGCGTTTTTCTCCTGCACGTATGAACGCAGCCATCAAACCGAGCGACCCTTGATTACTCGACGAATCGGGTCGCTTTTCCCGAAGATAAGGCTGCGTTTGCTACTCCATAAAAGCAGTTTCCTCATTCATGCAAATTATCTTATCGGCCTCCAGAGAGAGGGCGGATAAGATAACGAGCTTCAGCTCGAGTCAACTGGGGATTTAATCGCCTGCGCTATTTTTATTAACATACCACGCGAAGTATGGACTGCAGCGAAATAATCAGCAGAACGCGCGTCTTCCACGAGAAAAGCAAACTCCCGAGGCAATCCCACGCCACACGCGCGACGCAGGCTTGACCTTAAGCTAAGCTCGTCGAGTTTTCAAGTGCTCGCTGTCTCAGCGCACTCGACTGTCTGTTGTTTAGCCGAGCTGTAAAGCTCACGGGGGAGGAGAGGGCAGGGGAGACAGATTGCTTAATACCGTGGCGTCGTTAGCGCTTTCATCATCGTGTTTGCGGTCCCGCTATTCCTGGCTCACGAGAGAGCAAACATTTTCACTCGTAGGCACATTATCCGTCCCTTCTTTCATGTCTGTGCTCGCCCCTATATCACTGAGCTATCTGTCTCGAGCTGCCCCAGCTTTTAAACCGAGATGTTTGCACTATCCCGATGCGTTGGTGCGTGTATGGAGATGGGGAAAAAGTTCCGGGGGTTTGATTTATGCCCCGATAGATTTGCTACCGATGCTTGCGGGTATGTGTGAAAAATGATCGTTGTTTTATTCATTAAGCCAGGAAGATTTCTTTCGAGGGACGTCGGGATGGAAAACTTATGTTTCGATTTCTGAATGATTTTTTGGAAATAACATAATATCGTATTTTTTGTCCGATGCATACATCGCAGTATTCAACGACTGGTCCATAGCTCGGCTGACCATCGGCGCATGTTACTACTGAAACTCGGCGTTATCAAGGCATTATGAGCGTACTGTCATATAGGTTCTAATTAACGTTACATGCAAAACATTAGTTCCGACAAAAGTTGATCCAAAGCGCCAGAGTAGCTTTCGAAACCAAGGAGCACACCTACTTTATCGACTGAAAGTTCGGTGTCTCCCTCGGCAGAGCCTTACCATCTTTCGGGGCGGCTGAAAGCTGCCGTCGATAAAAGCTCGCGCATCGGATCAGCTGAGCTTGCGTCTTCGGCACGCGGCCGCGTAAAACAAGGCGCGATGAAATGAATAAGGACTTCTCGATTAGTTGGCGTGACGCAAAGAGCTTTTCTTCTCAAAGCTCCTCTCGCACTCGAGACTCCGCTAATGTAACAAACGGCTCGCGAGAAGAAACTTTTCTCCGCGTGAAACTTTTCTCTCGTTCCGTCGTACGTTAAAAGAGAAAATAAAATAAAAAAACTTTAAGGTCGTACAAACGATATCCATAACCGCTCCCCGGAGATAAGTCGCAAACAAAAAGTACCCGTAATCGAGCATCAGGAGGTATAAACACACAGCTGTATACAGCGCTGGAGAGTTCTCCGAAGAAGGACAGTATCCGGTCAGTGCCAAAAGCAGCTTCGAAAGAACTTTCGCATACGGAGCTTATATCTGTCCTTTTAACGCTCGCGAGCAAACCGAAAACTTTGTCTCCGCTGCAACTTATAATATCTCATCGTCGCAATAACACGGCGCATTTGCGAGCCCGATATAAAAATTCTCGCTATTCAGAAGTCGGGGAAAAATTGAAAGCTCAGCGGCCATAAACGTCGCGCGTATGTATATACGCAGTTACACAGCGGTAGCAGCGAAGCGTTCTGTAATAAATTAGCGTCCGGAAGCCTTAGGCGAAAATTTATGGCGGCTACCTCACTGCGGCACTCGACATCTATATATACACGTTTTTATTATTCTTGCAGCGACTTCCCTACTCCTCTCGCTGCGCAGCATGTATGGTAATTGAAACATTCTCTTTCACTTGCTTGCAGAAAGATCGAGGCTCGAGAAAAGATTTATTATAAAGTTACAGTGTTACGTGACTGGCTGTAGCTCTTCTGTACACATATCCCAGAGGCTCTGTGTGGCTTCCAAGTTTTGCGCACTGCTGTCGTGCGTCGAAGTTGACCAACTTTGAGTCTGTCTCTCTCTCTCTCTCTCTCTCTCTCTCTCTCTCTCTCTCTCTCTCTCTCTCTCTCTCTCTCTCTCTCTCTCTCACACTCTCCGTGACAAGAGGATGTGTGTAAAGCGCGGAGGATGAATGTGGAGCAGCCTCGCGTCTTCGCTCTCCTATTCTGGGCTAATTTCGTTTAACCATTGTCACATGTGTTATGTACATACGCGCGAGAATTGTACGCTTTGATTTTCCTCGTTCGGCTTGCACGTCGACGACGGCGCGAAGTTTCTAGCTGGCGCAAAAAAAGCCTGATTTATACGGACGTGCCTTCTGCAGAGCGGTAAAATGACTGACTTGCCGGAATGAATGATTTGTGACCGATGTTTCGCGCTGCCCCCGCTGCTGAATTTTATCTTCCTATATGTGGACGTGTATTTTTCAAATCGAAAAGCCTTCCTTCGGGAATATATACACACGCGATGTATCGAGAGCGAAGATGTATATACTGCTCGTAAATGTTGTATCGAACTTTTATTGTCATTCAAAAATACACGCGCGTGGGGGGAAATGGAGTGGAATAAAGGAGTGTCTCGCGCAAGAAACAATAAAGCACCACGTGCGCATGTAGAGCGTGCGAGTTATTCAAGAAAAGAACAAACAAGCCGTTTCAAAAACAAAGAATCCAATTAAACTGCCAGCCGCGCCGTCGAAACCAAGTTCCGCCCTCGCGTGTACGATTTTTTTCGGGAACGCTCTAGAGCAGCTCCCGCGAGATTATAACATCGATCGTAAAGATTACGCTTCTCGCACTCCCTCGAAAAGATATTTAAGACTCAGGTGTATAAAAGCACGCGCTCGATGTTCCGAAGGACGATACTACTATACTCCTTTGCTTGCGTTTATGCCCGCTTTTTTTTATACTTGGCCGTTAAGAATTTTATCACCCCCCGGGAGATGATCGCGCGCGCGCGTGTGTGTGTAGATTTTCGGCTTGTAACGCCGCGCGAAAAGCGAGGAGAAAAAAAACAGCAGCGCATAGCCGTGACGTGCTGAGCCTCTAATGAATCACGCTTTATATCCCTTTATACGAGGTGATACAGCTCCGCAGGAAAATTCGTCCGTATACACTGGACGCAATTCGCGGGAAGAACCTTGGCAAGAAAGTACAGGAGTAATGAGCTTTGGCTGAGCCGCTAGAGGGACACTGTGGATTTTCCAGAATTAGTCCGGCATCAGGGACTCGACTCTTTTGCCCGCGAGATTGGATTTAATTACGGGAGAAAGAGAGAGGGAGATGCTGCGCGCATATATTTCCTCCTCGGCGTCGTATATTTATCAGGGTTTCGGATTTGCGCATCAGATTGACGTCTGTGATTACCGCCGCTGACATGTGCGGCTTCCCCCTTTTAAAAAGTCTCGAGATGTAATATTATAGGCTAAACTCAACCTCGCGTCTGGCCACAGTCGAACTGTTACTACTTACCGCCACTGCGTACGGCTGTGTCTCGGTGCGTGAACGCGAACGAGCCTCGAGAAATAAAGGAAATCACAGGAGAGGGATTGTCCACGGCGAGGCTGCTTCCCATCGTTATAAAAAAAAAAAAAAAAAAACTATAAGAACAGCGTCCCCCACTCAGACGAAGTAACCGAGTCCACAGGGGTATCCGCGTCTCGCAGTGTCCTATCTCCGTCCTGTCCCTCACATACTCTTCAGGATTTCTCGCCCCTTCGCATATCGCTGGAAAAAAGGGCCGAGCACACGAAGGCGTTAGGTGCTATATAATACGTGCGTGCGCGGCTCGTCCCTCTCTCTGTATGCGTTGACCCCTCTGCGCGAGTGTATATACGTTTCGTGGATCGTAAGCTCTAATGCATATAATATCACGCGGGACTTAATACAAGGGTATCGTGCCTCGCGATAGTTAGGAGGATCAGCCGACTTCCTGCATCGACAAACTTTCGCCATATACTATATACGGGTGTGTGTGTGTGTATAGGCGAGCGGAAAATCTCGCAGTAGAGAGTCCTTTGAAAAATACATCAGTCGGATACACATTTTCGTCTCTGCAGCCGTGTATATCTACAGGAGCATTATTTATACTCTCGAACTTCAAAACGCAGCTCGCTCGCTCAATAAGGGAGAAAGCTTCAAAGATACTCTGCGCGTATAAGAGAGCTTATATGTGTATGGTATATCATATACACGTATATACACCAGCAAACGCGTGCGGGGGACGAATCTCGCGCATGATCCATTTCTCTCTCGGGCAGTAGCGAGCTCGACGCACAGCCGAATAAATGACGGGAAATGATGGAAAGAAGGTGTACGTGCGACGGCGGCCTGGAGATAGGCGCCGCGGCGCGTATTATCTACAGCGAAAGGAGGTGCAAAGGGGAGCCACGGCAGTGTTTGGGTCGCGAGATAAGAGTCGAGGAAAAATGTCGCGCCTGCGGGCTACATCAGTGGAGGATTTCGTTTCGGCTTAATTTCTGAGAAAGTCCGTATACTATAATATACGTTTCGCTGAAGACAGATCTGTGCAGCGGGAAATTCGCGGAATTCTCTATTTTATTCATTCGCGAGACGTATAAAAAACAAATATGTACGAGTTTTACGCCCGCTGCGTTTTATTCCGTTGGACACGCGGCGCGAATAAAAATTCTCTTTCTTTTGACACTTTTAAAGGATTGTATAACTCGTTCACGCGTGTACAGAGTTCTTCTCGAACGTCAAACAATATACACGCAGACTCGTCAAAAAACTGGAGACAGAAGCTATTGTATTATTTTCCACTTTAGCGACAAGACGAAATCTCGACTGTCGATGACCGAAGCTTCGCTTCATCAGCGAGAGGAAGTGCAGCACTGGATCGGCGGAAAAGCGCGCGAAGCCAGCGACTGTACAAACGAAAAGCAAGAAGTGTACACAGTATACATTATACCGTAGGCGAAAGAGGAGGAGACCGAATTTAGGGAGTGACAGTATAGAGCGGCCGAGTCGAGAGAAAGAGGAAGGGAGTAAGCACAGAGGGAGAGAAAGCACTCGCAGAGCGCGCGAGAGAGAGGGGGGGGGCAGCAGCGATTGAGGCGCGCGCGTGGGAGAGAGAAAGCGAGAGAGCGGAGAGAAAGCGCCGGCAGATCGTGCGTTCGACTTCGAGGGGCGAGCTTCGCCGGCAGCGCTGTCAGTTTCAATCGCGCGCTCCGCTCGAGCGCCAGGATCGCGAGCCGCGCGCCCTCTCCTCGCCGTTCACGCATTATGTGTCTCCGTTATAAAACTCGCAGGATGTTGAACGAAAAAACACAAAGAGATTCGTATAACGGAGAGAGGGAGTGATATAGCTGCTGTGCGCGCGTGTGTGCCTTGACGCGAGAGAGAGAGAGAGAGAGATAGAGAGGTGTGCTCTTCGACAGGTGGTCGCGTACGTGAATATACAGATATAGGTATGTGTGGACCGATCTGTTTACCCGCGTGAGTGTTCTCGCAGAGGTAATTTCGCTGCCCGGGAGAGAGAGAGAGAGAGAGAGAGAGAGAGAGAGAGAGAGAGAGAGAGAGAGAGAGAGAGAGAGAAAGCTCTGTATTATTCTTGTATTCGCGCGCGCTCTTATTAATATCGAAGCACAGTGGAATCGAGTTCGCTCCCAACAATGAACCTATGCGCGCGTGATAATATAAGAGGGAGAGAGAGGAGGGAGAGTGTAAAATACAATGCCCCGCTGATTTTTCCGCGAGCGCGATGCAATTATATACGACCAAGGCGTCAAGGATATACTTTATGCAGTGGTATACTCGAGGCGCCAGATGTGCGCTTAAATTATCGCGGAGAGTCCCTCGTGGCAGTTCTCGAGAATGTATAATGTATGTATATAAAAGAGAGACGCGCGCGCTGATACAGACCGCAGCCGAGATAACGCCGCGCCCCGGATGATCGATGTTACCTCAAGAGTGGGCGGAGGAGGAGGCGGCCAGTAAATTAGCGACAAAACGCTCCTAATTTGCCCATTAGTCAGCAGTTCAGCTGACCGCAGAGAGCAGTTTTCCCGCCCCTCGGATAAACCCGCGCCGGCTCATACACAGCCGCACTCGAAGATGTGTGTAGGAGCGGAAGTATTTTCTCCGCGCGCGCACGGCTGAATAATTTGAAATTTAATAAGCTATACCGGCTGAACTGCGATTGAGATGCTACGTGATCCCCATACCCGACTGCGAATTGTATACGCGTGTGTATAACTTTCGAATAGCCCGCGCGGTAAAGCTGCGCGCCGTGTAGGGGATTCAGCGTAGTCTCGCGGATTGAATTATGCTATCGGGATAGTTCGGCGGATTTTATATGCGCGAGTGCTCTGTTTGCGTGATTTGCGCGGCAAGTTTGGCGATAAAGCTGGGCTTTTAAAGTTTACCCCTCGTATAAACACTGCGCACGGAGAAACGCTGCGTTTTTCGATGAAACAGAAATTTCGACTCGTATAAAAAGCACAGCGCGCGTGTAAGTATAAAAAAACTTTGGATTCTTCTCGTACACACGTGTGTCGTCGCAGATTCGTACACTGTGTTCCGCGTAAAAAAGGCAGTCCCAGAAGACTCGTTCCAGCTGTGCATTAGCCGCGCTGCAGTGTTATACGGAGAATTTCGTCCAGCCGACTGAAGCTCGGCTCGAAACTGGGGTGTGCACACGGCTGCTGCTCGCCGTCGCTTTGGCGAAATTGTGTACAGCACACATTTCTCCCTTTTTTTTCTCTCTCGCGGACAATGTGTCGGGGGTCGCCGCCAACTTTTTCGCGGAATCATATCCTTTGTTTCTACTCTAATATCAGCTTGCAACTGATGGATGGCACTGCTTTCTGAACAAAAATGCGGGCAAAGGGTATTCTCGCCGCTCGCGTTTGAATCGAATTTTTTATGGAAGACATATCGCGCTTACATTTCGCCCGACGCATTGTTCTCGCACTCTCGTGCGCGGGAATAAAGTTTCCGAGCCGTTACAATTAAGCCAGCGCTGTAAATTCATACGCAGTCGCGTGTATAATAGAAACGCTCGCGACTCGCGCGTGTGTATCTTTAGTTCTCGTTGTGAAGTTCATTAACGCAGAGTCGTAGATCGAGTGTGTAATATGCAGCTTTGAGTTCTTCGCGAAAGTTATTATTTGCGTTACGGAGTATATGTATTTATATGGCGCGGGCGAAATTCAATTCGCGTTTCGTAACTTCATACGTGCGCGCACGCGTGAGGTTCCTACGCTCAGGAAAGAAGTCTTGGGAATTGAAAATTCCCGGGATTTGCGTAAGAGAGTCGAAATCTCGAACACCTTTCTTTTCGCTCGGCTTTTTATCTCATCTCGCTCGCATTACGCAATGATCGACTATATGCACACTCGAGTGTGAGCGCGCGTTGCGTCACAGAGCGAAGAACGAGCGACGGATCGATTGGCAATTACCCTCGGGTCAGCTGTTTTGCTTCTCGACGCGATATATAAGAAAGCGGCCGAGAGCGCGTCCCGTCTTTGTTTACCGTTTCACGGAGGCGCATACGAGCTTTCAGTCGCGCTTATACTCATGCCGAGTGTAATCCTCTCGAGACTCTCCGCCCGCCGAGTCTATACATGCAGCGAGAATCGAGCGGAACTATAACGCATACAGCACGTATATTTTCTCGCGCGGAGAGTTTCGGGAAATTCGAAAGCCCGTACAAAGCCAACGGACACCGAGTCGTTTGAGAGCTTTAATCCGAGAAGCTGTATGTGCAAGGCGTCGCGCGGTGGTAATTGCTCGCAGCTGCGCGTTCCAAATTCGAGCGTCATATCGCAAGATACCCGCAAGACTGCGTAACGGCAGACAGACGCTTATTGTACGGCGATTATGGCTGCGCGACGCGATTCTGGCTTTTGTTCGCATCCCTGAGCTGTTTCTCGCGATTCTCATCTCCGCCTCGGGGATTTATTCCTCGGCACTTCTGCCGTGAGCCGCAGCTTACAATGTACGGCGTGTAAAAATGCGACAGATTAGAAATTGGAAAATCCAAAGACACGGGGATTCTCGGCTGTATAGCGGTGCCAGCGGGCTATTAGTCATTTCGCTGCAGAGGCCGTGTACATGGGCCGCGATATATTTCGCCGATAAATCTGGCGATTCGCCGTGTGCTATACCGCAATCTCCGCCGACCGCGAATTCTTCTTTCTGATGGTTCGACCAAGTATAACGTGTATTATCGGCGCAATTGTTCCAATTTTGCCGATGATCAAGGGCCGTGCAATTAAAAATCTATGAATTCTCCGTCGCTCAACGACACCGCGATCGTTCCATCGATTGCGCAATTGTGTACACGATCGTCTACATCCATAGCAGACGCGCCACGCGTCAGCCGATGGATATGTACGTTAAAACAGTCGTCTCTTTCTCTCTGAAACATGCGATTAATTCAAGCTCTCCGCATCATGAGATTCATCGGGCTGATTGCCACATTCGCTGTCCGACGCGTGCTCTGGATGTGCCACTCGCAGGTTAAATCTTGGAGTCGCTTTTCCAAACGGGCCGTTCCGATAACGGCCACTGATATCACGACGCCGAGAATCAATGTATGCGGAAGCCTTTGACAATGATTGCCTGCCGTAAAGGTTCGCAGAAGCGGGTGTTAAACCCTCGATTATAACGCTACGCATCGTAAACTCGAGCGGGAAGAAGACGAAGAAGTGGGGAGATATAGCCAGCGGCGAAAGCGAGCTTGTAGAAACGATTTGTTAACGATCGCTCGCGAGCGGTTACGTGCGATGCCTCGAGAACCACGGTTTCGGCCATCAAATCTCGCGTCTCGAGAGGGATGCGATTTTTACGCGCCGAGACGCGCGCGGTTCTGAGTACACCATCTCCCAGGGGCTTTTTATAATTATTAAAAGTCTCTCGAAGACACTATCAATCCTTAATTGCGTACTGCCGCCGCGCTGCAGGCGTTAAGAAATTTACGCAAGCTCCGCGTCGTCGTTTTAATCGTCGCGTGGCTTTTTTAGAAACATTTTCTCGGGTTATACGGCCACTGAAACGGAGAAAATTTTCATCTCGAAAAACACAAGCGGAGAGTCGGCGGGCAAACGACTTTTTTTTATTATTGCCTCTCGCGAGTGTACTGTATACACAGGCGGCGAAAAAAGCCGGGCACTTCTCAGTTTCTATTTTCGCGGGGGCGACTTATCTTTTAATGACTCGCTCCGGAAGCGCGTGGCCGAGTTCTCCCTCTCGCTCTCTGCAATACAGATTCCTTTCCGTCCAGCGACTCGGAAAATGCATCCGCGCGCAGTAGCCAGATAATGTCCTAGCGCTCGCGCTAATCTCTCGCGCGCGAAAAACAGCTTTCGAGAATAAAACTTCGCTTGCTGGATTTGTATGCTGTTTTATATCTACGAGTTTGTTTCAATTATTCCTGCGCGTGCGTTAGTCGCGCTCTCGGGGCCGAGAAAGTTGTCCGGGAATCGTCGTGGAAGTGATTCGTTTTTCTTCGGCCGGGATTCGATTAGCGAATTATCGCAAAGAGACTACTCTCGCAGGTGCGCGCACGTGGCTGCGAGAGACGTTGGTAAACAAGTCACTTGGACTCGAGAGAAAAGTAATGCTATGAAAATAACTTTTTTCTTGTGCACGAAAGATTTCTCCGTTTGTGCTTTATAACAGTCGGCGGCTCACTCTCTTGTCGCGTGTGTGATGCATACAGCGTGTAGGAGACAGTATATAGCTGTGTTTTTTCCGCGAACGCGTATACCCTCATTATTCATCTCGTCCGCGGCAGCGAAAAAGGAGCGGGCGTAGTTTAAGGGGCAAAAAGAACGACAAACACGGCTGCGTGTGTAGGTATACGTCGCTCTAGCTAATTACAGGCCTGTCCTCATTAACCTTCTTCTCTGGGATAACTCCGGGAGTGTGTCATCGGCAGATTCACCGAATTTTCTCTCCACGTGGTTTCGGCTATTTTTCTCTCAATTTTAATAACTCCTACACTCGCGCAAACATTTCCAGCCGTCAAAGCTCGCCAACGGCTCTAGTCGCGTCTCCGAGTATAATTCCCGCACGTATACAATACGAAAACAGCTGCAGCCCCTTCGCTACTCGTAGTTTTTGCTGCGAGGAGTGTGTCCGCTGGTAATGCAGCTGTTGCAGCGCGTAGCCTCCTCGTGTTCATGCTAATTCCCCGACTCGCTCCGGAATTAACGAGCTTCTCTCCCTGGCCATAACAGCGCTATCGCCCTGTCCACTTTTTTCCTCTCGCGCTTGTCTAATCCGCTTTTTGGCTGATGGTGCGCCCGTCGACGTTTTTTTAATCGTTAAATCGCAAGCATCGCATCTCGATCGTACGTACGTATACACGGAACGCGTTTTACGCGCGAGATGTTTTTAAAAACAAAGCCATCGCTCTCACGAACGAGCTATACGCGCAGAATCGTTTGTCACCCGCAAGCTTGCAGCAGCGACGAAAAAATAAAGTTCGCCTATATGCAGCGACGATCATGACCGCGTCGATATGATGTAAAACAATATCGTCAAAGACTCCCGCACAAAAGTTCCAGCTCTGATCGTCGAATGAAGAGAGCATCAGTGTATAGCGGGGTGCGACCGTAGTGCGGGTGAAAGAAAACGTCGATAAAGCGGCAAAGTTTCTCGCGACGCTCTTTAAAGCCCATCGGCCGGCGATTATCAACGACTTTGCTTTTCGACGGCGGATTCTGATTCAGCTTATTCGTATAGGCACACAGCGACAGTATTTCACGATAGTTTGCGAAAAACAAAGTCATAATCGAACGGATGGTCGTGGATCACTGATGCGCGTAATCTATACCTCCGATTTTTCACCGCCTCAGCCTTATAACGACCTTCAGAAAAACATCGAGTCGTACTTACGCTCTCGACAAATTGCTCTTGGCGTTCGCGCCAACAATTACCCAGAGGCGACTCTCCCGGGAAAAACATGATCCTCTCTCTCTCTCTCTCTCTCTCTCTTTTCTTCAAACGATATAATCCCCGAGACGTCGTGAAAATAGCAGCGGCGACGAGCAATTACGCTATACGTCCGCGGCTCGTTTATCTAATCCCGCGGCGCGCGATTCCCTCTCGGGCCCCGCGAAAAAAGGGCTTGACAGCCGTAGAGCGGAAAATTCGCATGTATAACCGAAGCGACGATTTCTCAACGCCAGGCTTTTTTTCCAGTGAAGTGCAAAGTGTACACATTAACAGCAGTGCGATAATTTCGGCAGCGTAAGATATACAGTGAAAAGTGTTTTAAAAAAGCCAAGAGCTCGCGGATGGGGCCTCGATGAGCAGCAGAGCGACGAGCCGTAAACGCGGCGAAGATGAGAGCTACCCGGCGGGGCTACTACTGCGCCCCGCGACGACGTAGGAAGCGCAGTCGGAGAAGCCCGCAGTGACGAGAGACTAGCACAGGTGTGACACGACGAGCTTGAATTCATTAAATTTTTTCCCCCCGCGCTTGGAGAGATTTCCTCTACGGATCGGTAAATACCTAAGTGCATAGCGCAACTATTACACGATGTACGACAAGCGAACGCGATTCCGTGTATAGCTGTTTATCTTTGTCCCCGGGATTGTATACACACTATAGCGCCAAAAGCTCTGCAGCAGCAGCAGCAGCAGATTGCGCGCAGTTGTTTTTGCTCGCGACCCGCCGGACGGAATTTGATACATGGACGTGCTTTTTGCAGCACCGGCTCTCTAAGTTGACTTTGAAAGGCGACGTGTAAGCACATCGCTGCAGCTAATAAACGAGATAAAAAGCCAGAGCAGGCGTACGTGTATACCGGATCCCGTTCGGTCAGCAGTCAAAGTCGAGGCGCCTTTTTCAATCTAAATTTATTTATTCAGACTTCTTCTCGCCGCCCTCGTAATTACACGTTATAACGTCTCCGCGCTTTCATCGCGCAATTCGAACGTATCCCGAGAGTCGCGCTGCAGAAGGATATATAACGAGGAAAGCTCTCCAAAGCTCACGCGTGAAAAAGTACGAGCTTTCGACCGACGATAACTCACACACGCTCGCACTATCACTCGAAGGCAATAGCGATGAGGCCGCGCGTCAGCAGCTCGCTCCTGCTGCTGCTGAGCGTGCAGTCGTGCTGCTGCTGGGCAATGATGGGACCGGCTCCGAGTGCTCTTCGCCAGCAGCAATTCGGCGTGGTGAAGCTGGCTGTGATTGCCCCTGCGGACCCGCGTCACGAGCAGAGCCTGCCCCGGCTTTTGCCCGCCGTGCTGATGGCCGTGAGAGCCGTTAGCTCGCCGAAAGGACCGCTGCCAGGATGGACCATCGAGGTGGAACACCGGGACTCGCAGTGCTCCAGCACTTACGGCCCGCTCGCCGCTTTCGACTTCTACATCAACAGGACTGCAGGTTGTTTCGTTGCGTTTTATTGCTCGATTGGCTAACGTTTGTTTAACACACAGCCCGTGTAGTCGAGGGAGGAGAGTAAAAAAAGGGTAGCGCGCCTGAAGTATCGAATGTCCAGTTCCAGGGCTCGCTTTCCCCGGAGCTTTTTGCTCCCGCCTATGAGGATGATAAATCGACGCGGCGACTCGCGTGTACAAGTGCGCGTGCGATCGAGCGCCTTCTCGACGATTAATTTTTTCTTTATTTTTATCCCGACGAACAACGCGATTAAAACTGCCTCTCGAGGATCCCGCACAGTTGCATCGTACCAAAGAGTTTAGCGCCGCTGTGATCCCGGCAAGCTTGCGCGCGGATTCCCGGGCTTAGAGTTTATGGGACGCGCGCGTACATATTGTGCGTAATTGCATGCGCATCATATACTGTGCGGAGCGTATACGGGTCATAACTCTGCGCGATGCGCGTATACGCGCTTGGTCGAAAAGCCGCAACGGCGACTAATAGTAGTCCTCGGTCGAGCGAGAGACGGAAGAGCCGAGGTGAATCGATCATTCCTGTAATACCTTCAATCTCAACGGCTGCATGGGATTCGCCGCTCGAGGCAAATATAAACGCGAATATTCGAATCGAAAAACGAAAAATATAATAATGAATGTGTGACGAGGTCGTTGACACCGGTTGCACCGAGAGCCTTGTAGCACTTATCGTACATTATCCCCTTGGTCGCACGCGAGGCTCGATTTGCCAAGCGAATTATACGCCAGGCGGACAATGAATTGGCGACGAGAAAGCCGCGTAATTAATACCCCGACGTATATAGTTAGGCCGAGCCTCTGCCCGCTATAGCGCCCGCATCGGGAATGCCTCCGCGAGGGGGAGAAATTTAATGAAAAGAGGACGCGCGGGGCTAATTGCGGCCGAGTGAATTTTTTTTTCTGCACGAGAGCATCGAATCTTTAACCTTATATCCAATTGATTAAATTTCCGATAGACTTGTCGTTTTCTCTCAAGACTCTTAAATTTAACGAGTAATTTAAAAGCCCGCGCGCTGCAGTAAACTGGCGCGGCGTAGGGCCCGAAGAGAAACGATGAAATTGAGAGCCGAGAAGAGCAATCTTGGAGATCTCGCTATTTTTGCGGCTCTGATCTCATCGGCCAGTTGTGCTTCAGCTCTTATTCTCTCCGCGCGGGGCTAATTATCAGCGCGGCGCGCGCTCAATTGTCCGGCGGCGCTTTCTTTCGCGCATCAGCGTATAATGCGAGAGTATTCCTTGGAATAAGTTTTCAGGGGGATTTAGCGGGCGATAGCTCTCGAACTTGTTGAATTATGCACTCGCGCGTGCGAGAAAGAAGCAGTTATGGATTTCATGTTTGACCAAACCTAACGGTGTCTCTTTCCGCGAAGAGCGCATATAACGCCGCAACCTTCGGCCAAAACGAAAAGGAGGATATGGCGGAATTGTTAAGAGCGAGGTCTGCGTATACGCACCCCTCGGAGAGCTTACATCATCAAATACATATTGTCTCGTAGACCCTCTTCCCCCATATAGGCATACGTCTTTATATATGGACTGCGCCTCTACGGCGGTGTGTACAGTATTGTACGTAATAATGTGCGTACGGGATGTATCCGTCGGGAATCAATCGACGGGTCCTTCCACTATATGTTCCGCTTATTTACTTCACTGCTTTACTATTTTCAAGCCGAGTTTTTGCGGTTATCATCCTCGGCGTGCATTAATCCGCGGAACTTCATACGCCCGCGTTCGTGTGTTTGCATAACCCGCGATAAAAATTTCTGCCCCTCTGTTGCGGCCGGAACTTTCCGGCTCATTACTCGTATGCTCGAGTGCTTTAAACTATTCCGGGTTTTCGCTCTGACGGCGCCGACACATTTTCATCTCGCTGAAAGCAGATATGGTCTACCCCGTGCTCTCTTCGATTCCGGGAAAGCAACGTGCGGGGAAATTCGAAAATCCCGTCGTTCGCAGCTATGAATGCACTTTGTGAATAAGCGAAGCTGCAAAGCTTTCAAAACAAGTTTATCGGGATCAAAATGGATTTAAACAAGTACAGTCGAACGGCCTTTTCGACACGGCGAAATTAAATCAAACAGAGATATACGAACGGTATATATAGCCATCGATCGTCGAAAAAGCAAACAGCCGACGTTCCACCGCACGTCCATCACACTCGCGGAGGACAAACAAAAAAATAAAAAGAGAGTCACGTCGCCGCAGTACATTCCAGCCGTACATACGCGCGTATATTCCAATCCAGCTTATAACATCTGCCAGCTCAATTCGGTCGTCGGTCTCGCTTGATCGTTAATGCGAGTTTACGATCGTTATACTGCAGTCGCGGGCGGTGTATTTTCATGGCGTGACGCTTCGTCTCCCTCGCTCTCCGTCGCCGCGTAATTTTCGGTTTCGTACGAATTCCCGCACGTTACACACTTGTCACAGCGGCGTGTCGCGCGCAAAGCAAGCCAATTTGACATTATGCTTTAATCTTCCGTTAAATTTTCGTTTCACGCGTGGGAATATATTTTTATACTCTCGCGACCGGCCCCTGGAATCAGACGAAAAAAAAAGTTAAACTCGCGCGCGGGACGTGTATATGAATGTAGGTGCAGCGCACACGCGGGTGCGAGCATTAAAAGCGAAATCGCGCGACGTCAAACTGCGCAATCTGTCGCGCGAATTCCCCTGCATAGTTGCAGAGCTATATACGAGAGCTGCGCGCTGTGTTTATTACTTTTAGCGACGACCAGATGCGGGCATCGCCGCTGCAGTTCGTAATTCAGCGAGATCGCGACTCGTAATTTATTTCGATACATGCGCTGCACATACGCCCGCTATTTTTGCCCTTCTCTATATATAACGTACTCTGTGCGCGCGTGTACAGGCGGGATGAAAAGCGAGTTGTATGTGTGTGTGTGTGTATGTGTTAGTGTGTTTTTTGGACGAATACAGCGGGAAAGAGTATTTCTACTTTTAATTACTAGAGTGCAGGATATCATGCTATAGATCCGGGAATGAAAGCATCGCCAACGTATCAAGGCCGCGTTTTACGGATTGCGCGACGATTTTCTCTAATAGATACACTTCGCTCTTCGAAGCAGCAACATCAACAACGACGACGACGTCATCCGTCAAGCAGCTGAATTCTTAACTCGGTCACACGCGCGCGCAGGAAAGATCCTTTTTCTCTCGGAGGCAATTTTTCACGGCAAAGTCGCGCGCCGATCGGATTATTATCAGTGACTCCGATCTGGTACACATGTGCCGCAGACGCGCGGCTAATCGAGCCTCCGTTTGCTCGGATCTAGGCGCACCTGCGTACAACTTCCTATCGGCGATTCAAATCGAATTTGGCTACGCTTTACATGTGTATGTGCGCGTGCAGCTCTGGATCAGGACGGTCCATCGTATCCATCGATCGTCAGCCGACACTTTACGCTTTTCGACCCGAATGGGACGAATCCGTTACAGTCGTCGTCGTCAACGAACTGGCGAATGGGTTATTACAGCGCTGACACGAGAAGACAACGGGAGTCGACCAGTCTGTCGCGCGTCAGCCTTATCCGACAGACCAATCATCGGTTCGATCTATGCTCGTCGGACTAGTCGTTGTACATTAACGTGTGAGCGATCGTCAGGTGTTGACAGATTCAATCGCCCTGGCCTACTTTCGCGTTCGATGTGTCAATTATAGATCGAATTTTGGAAGCGGCTGACCGACTACACTTTCTATCTCGAAACCTCATCGTCGCGCGCGCCGGAGTAAAACACGCGGCCGCGGAAACTTCTTAAAATCCCTCAAAGCCGAATTGAATTTCCCCGACAGCAAGTCGTATAAAGCGTCGTGTGTGTACGTGGCTCTCGCGCGCGGGAATTTTACGGCACCTCCTCTTTTCTTTTGCGAGAGCGAAAAAAGCGGGGCGAGAGAGAAAGACAGTTAACTTATCGACTCTTGCTCCAGCTTCACAATAAGTTTAGAGAGGACAGGCCAAAAAGTCAATGCGAGGCTGGCGGCTGCTGCGAAATCGTACACGTATACAATAGTCCCGAGCTTTCTTTACAATTTCCCTCGGCGTGCTTCCGAGGAAATGTGTGATATATTACTCGCCTATAGGCAAAGTGAGGCTTGTATGGCAAAGAAGCGGACCTTTCCGTACCACATAGCAGCACAGGAGACCCGCGCGATCTATCATCGCCGTTGTGTAACGCAACAGATTGAAATGCGCGTGTGTACAACTGTTCCTTTCTCCGCTCTCGGGAGAAACTTTAGTTCCTGGCTCGTTTCTTCGGGATATATAGAATCGCACTCGGAACTTTCGAGCGGTCGCTCTTTTTTCTTCGACGTCGAGATCACGATTGAATTAAAATTCAATAAAAGCAGCTACGTGTCCGCGAGCTAGTTAACTTCGTTTCAGCAGCGTCAGCCTTGATTCTCGGCGCGAGGAAGTTATTCTCGCTCTACGACTATCAATAATATTTCTTTGTTTCGCCCGCGATGCAGCGCGAAAAATTCGAATAACCATACACGGGGTGCATTAATCATCGGGCCATTTTTCTTCGCTCATCCCCTTCCTTCCGGGCAATTAGTCGAAAGGACGTGCCGCGGCGCACTAATAAAAAATCCATTTGACAAGCCGCATCCTCGCGACGGTTTTTACCATAAATTAGGCGCGATAGTATATACGCGTGATTTGAAAGAGGCAACTGGGGCGTATGATCGCATGCATGCAGCCGAGATGCCTTGAGTCGCAGTTTTATTATCTCTCTTTTCTTCCTTGCGGAGAGAGGAGTGCGGATTCCAGTTAGTCGGTCTTAGGCTCGTCTCGCGTATACACGCGCCTGATATATCTATATACGAAGCGACAGCTGTCCCCCGACGACGCGGGGATAAACGCGCTGGAATCCGGCGCCGGGAGCGTTTCTTTCCTCGTTTCTCTCTATACCGCTTCCGGAGGGTTATTTATCGAGTTTCTCTCTCTCTCTCTCTCTCTCTCTCTCTCTCTCTTTCTCTCTGCTCGCGACGTAATTCCCGATGAAATTACCAATCTGCGGTGTATTAATTTGTCCCCGCGCGCCAATATTGTTTTTCTTATCTCGAGGTGTGCACGCGCAGGCGAACGGCGAACTTTCTTCTTATACGCATATACCTACCACTTCTCGGAGTCAGGTCGCCCTAACAGGGGGACCTGACTATTACCTGCGTGACTGATGTGCTTTTGCGCGGGAGGGAGTAGAGAGAGAGAGAGAGAGAGAGAGAGAGAGAGAGAGAGAGAGAGAGTATAGCAGTAGTCGGAAGCATGAATATCAAATGATGCATTGCTTTGGCGCGGACGCTGCTCGGCTGTTATTACTTTCTGATTCTCCGAGGATTTTCCGAGGGCAGAGAAATGTACATGAGAAAATTTTCGAGAGAACGCCGACGAGTTAGGAGGGATAATGACGAGTCTTTCTTTCTCTCTCCCACTCTTTTTTACTCGGCGGAGAGCGGGCGAGTTGTTGATGGACGAGACACCATAAATATTTCATAAATCAGCTCCGCCGAGTCTGAAAAATATATTCGCCGGGAATCCCCGCGCCGACTTATTCTTCATAGCATCGCTAACGCGCACATTTTCCGCGACGCCGTGTGCGAGCGGAGCCCTCGAAAAATGGCTCTTTTTCTGCTTCTGTATACCCGAGATCGCGATCTCTGCGTCTGGGTGCTAGTGCCTGCCAGAGAAAAAAAAGACACAGTAGTCGTCGGGCAAATTACATTCGTACCTCCGGCGCGTATCGTCTCGCATTATCTCTTTTATGCGTCCCGAGTTTTTCAGAAAAATATTTCCGACCATTTACAGCAGCCCCCCCCCCCCCTATGACGCTATACGTGTACGCGCGCTAGAGATGATGATATACTCGGAATTGTGAAATTCGCGACGATGAGGGAATATTATACTATATCGTATAATCCGCTTAGCGAGTCTCGCGAGTGCGAGAACCAATTGTCATCTGCACACGCACTTCATCCCCTCGGTACGAGACAATGCCGCGGAAATTAACCTCGAAACTTCTACACGAGTGAACATTCAAAGAGCAGCCGCGCGCGGTTTTTATACAGGCCCGCGGCCTAAAAAGAAGCGCCGATAAAGTAAACAATCGAGTGAGCCGCCCGCCCCCGCAGCGTCGATTAAGCCACATTCCCATGCAGCTCTCGAAACTCGAGATGGGGCATAAACTGCGCGCAAGAGACGCTGATCTCCCAGAAGCTTTCGGTAAATCCCCCCTGAGTGCAGTAGCACGTCGAAGATTCGAGAGACGGAAAAATACAAGTGGGCGTGGATAATTAGACCGCAGCGCTTGATTCCCCCCCCCCCTGCTGCTGGTGCCGAGAGAGCTTTGGCTCTCTATATATATAACCGGGAGGGCTCTAATCCAAGCGCGTGGAAAAAGCATATAAGACGACGTCCAGATATCCGTATACCGTCGCACAGATTGCATCGAGAGATATAGATACGCCCTAATGATTTTTCGAGGGAGAGAATATAGGCCTTTGTTTTGAAAATCCTGCGGATGATATGGAGTTATAACAGATCGTTATTTTTTGCGCACGAGTATGTTCTGTTATCGAGCGGAGGCTGATAACAACAGCGATCGCCGGGGCTTTATGTTTGCAACGCCCTTGCTCGGGATATTTTTGAAATAGCGGAGGATATTTCGTTTGTTCGCGATGAACTATATAAATCTATATTGGAAATAATTTGATTCTCCGCAGGCGGTATGCTGAATTGCAGAAAAATTCGTCGGTGCGTTTACAGCTTTGCTGAGTACGCTTATATTCTCGACTAATTAGCCAGCGCGCGCGTGGAATTCGTTGTGTATGCTTTAGGTCCAATTACGACTCGAATTATAGAACTCGAGTATGAAATATTTACGCGAAAAAGTTGTTTCGTTCATTTGCGAAGGCTTTCATTGCGATTTGTATAATAACTCATCGCAACGTCAAAGCTGCAGGATAATATATAATAGCGGACGTAAATGTTATTCAGCGCGATGCCGGTAATATTTGCCGGAGATGAATGCTCGATGCATATAAATAGTTGGAAATGAATAAGCCGCGTCTGGCCTTGTTTAGCTGGACACGAGATAAGTCGCGCATTGTAATGGCCGGGACATTATCCGTACGGAGAAAGAGGAGTAAATCCGCATTGTTTTAACGGAGTGCGCGTCGTTAAAAATTCGAGCGTAAAAAATTGTATGAAATATCGTCTGTTTTTTTTTCAATCGTGGAATCGCTGGAACCGAGAAATTGGAGCTCGCAGTATTTGGAAAGGAAAGTTCGCAAAGCGATGCGCTACGTTTTAGTAAACTGCGACATTTCCGCACAACGCATACAAAAAATACGTTTTCAATCGCCGAGAAATCGTAGATTGTATGTAACGAGAGCGTATCGATAGTTTCACAATGCACTTTTTATAATTAAATTTCTATAGCCTGTAGAAAGTTTGCAAATTTAATCCACTGCCCTTTAGAAGTTAATAGATTACGCGTCAGCCGCCGCGCAGCCGTTTCTCGTCACGCTCGAAAGGCTCGAACAAACAGAGCCGGACAAAAGATTAAAAAACGAAATTAACAAAACGTAAAAATTTTCTCCTCCTCGTTTCCTGCGTGCGTAGATTAAATTCGCGCTCGGGCTAAAGCCGCACCATATGCGTGAAAAAGGAGTCAAAAAGGGCTCTTTTCCGAGTCGTTCGATGGACGTCCGAACACACTTCGCCCGTTACTACTTGAAATGTAAGCCTGGCTCTATTTTATGCTGCTGAAGAGCACGTCTTCAAAACGCTGACTTCTCCCGAGATTATACTCGCAACATGCTTCTCTATCCGACATCTTCATGAAGAATTCATCGGAAAGAAGTGGGCTCGAGGACTCCGTCCGAATAAACGCTGTTTCGACGCGGCGCGAAAAATCGGCTTTCCTCGCACACAATATAACGTCCCGGATTCATATATAGGAGCGATAAAAAATTCATTCCCGACGACGCGTGCCTCGGCCTAAACTGCAGCGGCCTCCCCAAATCGCTTGCGCTACTTTCGTCCCTCGCTCCCTAAACAAGAAGGAGACAAAAAAAAGAAGTCGCCGCAGCGCCGAATCGATACTGCCTTGACCGTCCAGCCGTGTACGTAAACAGACTGGACCGCAGCGTCGTTAGCTGACGTATATACAGCTCGTATATTCGCGTCATCGATTCCTCGACGTGTGTGGCGACGGCTTACGTGAACAGCCGTGCGGACCGCGATGCTCATTAAGCCGACGCGCTGCGGTTCCTTTTCGGTCACCCTGCAGCTCTCTCTTTCTCTTTCGTTCCCGTCGCTTTTTCCGACAGGCTCGATCTTCCCCCGCAGAGAGAGAGAGAGAGAGAGAGAGAGAGAGAGAGAGAGAGAGAGCTGCGGAAGAGGTGAAAAATGGTCGGCGTTATATGAAGAAATTTCCCATTCTTACAAATAGGCCGCCGCGCGCTTATTGGAAGAGGGCTCTCGGCCCTTTTTTTTGTTTGACTGCGCGCGCCCCCGACGAAGATCGAGCAGCACGCGTTCGTTCGTTTTTTCTTCGCTCTTCGCACCCGTGTGATTGCGTTGCCTGCCGGATGAAATCCCTCGATCGAGCGATTTTCAAAGGGACCTTGTTGTAGCGCTACCTATATATCTGGTAGAGCGCAGAACGCGGCGTATACACACGAAAGACCGATCGTCGGCTTCCTTTAGCGGGATTTTCGAACGCTTCGGATTTTCCATCCGCCGAATAATCGCGGAAGTAATATTCCTTTTGTGCGCGCGCGGCGCTCTGTATGCACACGGGCTTTTTCAAAAGAGAGCGGACAAAAGTTTATAGGCGAAAAAGTAGCCCGCGTCCGCCGATCGATGTAGCTTCGAGTGGGAAAATTGTTTATATTTGGACAACGCCCGAATCGCGTTCGACGTTCATGAATATATGAATTCCGCGTATGGATGCAGGCGCCGAGTGCGTTATAATTCAGCCCGGCACTCATCCTCGCAATAACACTGACAATTCGCGATCCATATTCCCGCGCACTTATCCCCTTTTCCGAACACGCGCGGGCGGCAATCGTTGGGCAGCATTATATGACGTTTTAAACGCGCACGTACGCGCCAAGGTACACTCGGATCGAGGATGAATTATTCGCAAGCGCGTACTCAACAGCTGCGCTGCTTAATTGATTGGAATCCTCGAAAGCGAAGCCCTCGCACGCCGCTCTGCAGGTTTTACGATTCAGCGCAGTTACTACAACAATGAGAGAAATGAATGATATCGGTTATTAATAGTCTCGTAGCGTCCTCCCCATCCGCGCAATTTTTTTTGTTCGATTCTGGCTTGGTGACAAGGGGAACGATTGAGCGAAGCTCCGCCCCCGCAGTTTGCTTTAGCTAGATTGATTTAATTACATTTGTAATTTAAATTCGCGCTCGCCATATCGGACGACTATAAGCGATCGGAACGAAATTACGAAAGACTGCGTGCTGCACTCACTGTGTGTGGGGGGGGAGATCGGGCTCTCGAGTACTGCTTTCAACGGAGAATAATCAAATTCCGAGCTGTCAGCCGTTAATAACGTATAATATCGAACTCTTACGCGCGAGCATATCCTACATATGCTGTATGAGCTTTTGAGCGGCAGTGAGAGCTGGCTTTGCTCGTTCGCGAAATTCCTTGTATCAGTTCTCGGTGTATGGAGAGAGAGAGAGAGAGAGAGAGAGAGAGAGAGAGAGAGAGAGAGAGAGAGAGAGAGAGAGAGAGAGAGAGAGAGAGAGAGAGAGAGAGAGAGAGAGAGAGAGAGAGAGAGAGAGAGAGAGAGAGAGAGAGAGATAGAGCGAGTATAGGGGCTGTGCGCGTTAGGGCTCGGCTTGCGCGACGACGACTGCACACTTGTTGCGCGAACGTCGGGCCGAGTGCGCAATCGCGCGGAATATGAAGAGGCCTATACTATGTGTCCGCGCGGTGTCGTCGGCCGGCCTTCGTTCGATCGATCCTAATAATAGAGGAATGCGATAGCTAGGCTTCTAATGGATATGGGAAAACTGTTATATGTGCGTGACGCTTTTCGCTTCTGGTCGATAATTCATCAACGCGATTTTACAATAGCCATCCCGATCCGTTAACCAGGATAACTACGAGGCTTTGTTTACCTCCGCAAAGCCGCGAATCGGCGATGAACTCGTCAAGCCCCTTGTATACGGCGTAATCAGCGCACACGTATGTATATAGCCTCTCTCTCTCTGAATTTCCCGCTGACACTTTCACGCACTCGCGCGCGCGGGCGCGATCACCTGATTTCATTAGCCGCCTCTACAGCATCGGCTAATTTCACCGGCCCATTAGCCTCGCGCTCACGCGGTCATGCCGCGCGACGCGTATGCATCAGCAGCACACAGCTGTCGTCGTCTAATCCACTTAAGATGAGTCATCGTTGCAACGATTTGCGCGTTTCGTCATTCCCGGGGCGTTTATTATATAATTAATACCGAGCACTACGGTTCGGATATTTTTGCCTACATTCGCTCCTTGAGAGAATTCCGTTTTCGAAACGACATTACGGACAATGAGCTTAGCGTGGGTGCGCACAGCGAGTGTATATATATATATATATGTATATATATATGTATATATATATATACTAGACACTTTCCACTTGGCGGCTGTGCAATTGAATTTTTCACGCGGCTCTCATTAGGGAATTGAGTTTTCGCTATCTGCATGGAATGTGTATACTTATAATGTTAACGAGTCCGCGGGTAAAAGTTTCAAGCTGATTAGCGCGATTCTTCCGAGACAGTGCTGGGAGAGAAAATTGTGTTTCTTCTTTTTGAGGAGAAGAGTTGTAAACAACTAAAGAGAAGTAGTATATTACAATTCAGGCGCAGTTATAGCATAGGCGGCTTGGGCGCAAATCGAGCGAGACAATATTGGCGCAGTTGGTCCACTCTTATTTATACATTCCGCGCGCTGATTCCGATGAAGGAGATTCAAAAGTGCCTGTGCGCCACCTATCGTCCCTAGCCAGAGACTAGAAAGCAAGAGAGTCCCGGACGTTGGGGGAAAGGCAGTTCTAAATCTCTCTCGTTTTACGGCTCCTTGGCGCTACTTATATGGCTTTTTTCGCGCGTATACCGAGCCGAAATTTGCAATGCTAAAGTGCTCTTCGAAAGCATCTCGAATCCTTGCTACATCGATCATCCGCAGCTGACGCTAAGTATGTATAACTATACGATACAGCTGGGGAAGCGAGCGAAGTAATTAATCGGACCACTCGATCGTGATTACACCTGATGATCCGCGGTTCACTCCATCGAGAGATGCAGAGTGTCTGCTCTGTATCGTTTTTGAAGCGCAACGCCGTATTGCAAAGTTTGACGCGTGATTAATGACGCGCTCTTCGGCCACGGGTATACAGTTTTTCGAACACTCCGCACGAAGACACCGTAAGCTCTCTCGTTTTCGAATTGCTCGAGGTTTGCACATCGCGGAGAATCGCTTTACCCCACGTAAATACCCCCAGCGATGTGTTTTTCCAACGAGAAAGTCACGTGTCATTCTTTCGCGCTCGAAACGCTCGAATTAAAGAAAAACATCGAAGCCGCTTTGTATTTTTCCACGCACCTCGCGATAAACGGGCTTTCTTTCCTCGATATTATTTTTACCGCCCGTCGCGTGACTGCACTTTTATCTCCGGTTGCACAGCTCGCTCACGCGCCGGAGTAACGTCTTACTATATAGACACCTCGACTGCAGCTCCGGAGGGGGCAAAGCGTGCGTAGCTTTCCGTCACTCGCAGTGACCTGAATCCGTCGGATTCTTCGGTGTTCTAGCTATTATACGGGAGAATCCGCTGATGCATAAGCGAATGCTGCGCAAGGAACTTTCCAAGCTTATATACGTGCTTCTCTGCTGTCGAGACGCTTCTTTTTTAATGCGAATATTTCCTACTATGACTTTCGGGCTAATCGGCAGTAGTTCGACGCGTTCGCTGTCGAGAGATTCACGAGTGCTCGCGTATGCGATAGCCTCGATGACGCGGGACGTATGATGTGTGTAACTGTGCTGGATCCGAGAAATTTCCTCTGAATTGCGAGGGAACTTTTTAATTAAACTGGATATTCCGTTGATTGTTTTTTGTCGTCACACGCCAGTCGAGGGTAAAAAGATCGCCATTAGCTCGATGAATTCAAGCGCGAACGGCTGAATATTCATTCAACAACTTCGAAGCTGAATTTTTTAACCGGCAATCGTCCTACCTTTTTCTCTACATTAACCGATAACCGAGCGCTCGAAACTTCTCGGGCACATTATAGAAAAGAGCACAGAGGCGTAATACAAACTCTCCTCCCGCAAACTCCACCGCACTTGAAATGATAAAACTTCTTCGCGAAATGTTGTATGCTAATGCCGTCCGCGCACGAGCTCTCTGATTCCTCCCGTAATCCGCGATGTGTATAAAGTCGACGAGCCAATTGAATTGGAAAACTTCGGGAAGCTTTGAAGAAAAAAGAGTATACGAGAGAAAAGAGTCGACTAACCTCGAGAAATCAAACAGACGCGTTCCTGGGCCCGGTGTGCGAGTACGTGCTGGCGCCGGTGGCGCGTTACGCCGGCGCCTGGGACATCCCCGTGCTGACGGCCGGCGGCCAAGCCGACGCGTTCAGGCACAAGGACGAGCACTACCCGACGCTCACGCGCATGATGGGCTCGCACCGGCTCGTCGGCGAGGCGCTTCAGCACATTCTCCAGGGCTTCGGCTGGAAGGTCGCGGCCCTACTGTTTCACAATCACGCCATGGCCAGCAGTCGAGGCAACTCCAAGTGCCACTTCACCCTCGGAGCCGTCTACACGGCGCTCAACCAGACCTCCATGTACAAGAGCTTCAATCAGGAGGACTCCACCGCCAACGACTACCGCAACCTGCTGACTTTCGTCTCCAAGTCGGCCAGAAGTAAGTGTGTCTCGCGGGGGCCGAGGACGAGATGGCAGCTCTGCAAGGATGCGCCTCCTTTATTGTTATTATTTTTCTCGTCTCTTCTTATTCTTTTTTTCATTCCCCATCTCCGCCCTCGTCGCGTAAAGCCGCGCAGAATGCGAAATAAAAAAGCGCGCGACGGTGGTGATGAGAGAGAGAGAGAGAGAGAGAGAGAGAGAGCGGCTTTTTTCATTTTATTCAAATGAATCTAATGAAAGCCGCTCTCGCGGAGAGATTCAGCGATAAGTGAAAGTTCAAACGCGCAATTAATCGCCCCGAGTTTAATGGAATTTCATGCTCCATCGACGGCGTAGAAAACGATTCGCGCACGCTCGCCTATCGGCCTGTCTCTTTTTTTTTTCGTTGTGAGATTTTGATCTGTACACGCGAGTAACGCGAGCAGTCGGACTGTCCTGATGGATCGTCAAAGGAGTACCGGCGCTACAGATATTGTAAAATCAAGAATCGCATGACTCTTTTAAACGTCGTCATTAATTTTTCCAAAGCCTGCCGGATATCGTTTCCAACGCGACCTCTACGATATTCCGAGGAAGCTCCCGCTGCACAAAGGGCTGCGTGATCGCCGCTCGACCGCGAGAAGCATCAGAAGTAGCTTCGGAGCTCCTTTAAAAAGTATTTACCCGTCCCTGAAAATCCCTCTCTCGAAATTCAAACAGCGACTGGACGCTTCTCTCTCTCTCTCTCCTTCTCGAAAGGATTTTCCCCCTCGACAAAGCGGATCTGCTCTCGCGTACTCGAGTGAGCGAAAAAAGCACGACGAGATATCGCTCGGCGCGCACGCAGACGCGCTTAAACTCGGGATTACGCGACTTAAGACTACCCAACCTTCTCTCTCTCTCTCTCTCTTACTTTTTGTTCGTCAAAGAGCATTGTGATTCAGAGCCGTGCACGCATACACGCGGACTGGGCGTTCGCGAGATGATATTGTGGCGTGTCGATCGGATATCTCAGGATCAGCATGTAGCGGGCGCGCGCAAGACGCTTCGTCTGAATAATTCAGAGCCTTTCGCGCTGGATATCCTCCCCCGATTGCGGCTGTATAAGGGCGCCCACGCGTTTTTCACCTCAGTCTCTCTCACTGCTATACGTGCGCTTGCAGCTTTCTGCAGCGTCACGTGTATCGCCGCGCGCGATAGGCTTTCTCTCGGCGTTTCATTAAGTCGTATACAGCGCGAGAGAAAGCGAGAGAGGGATATACAATAATGGGCGAGATGATGGAGGGATTTTTATCGAGAAGACCGGCTCGATTAAGGGCCCGCTTTATTGTGTCGGAGCGAGGAGAAAAATTATCGCGAGATGAAGTCGTATAAACGGCCTGTATGCGGCTCTTTCGAACTCCGCTCGAGGGCGTAAACGGAATTACAATGGGCTTGTAGTAAAGATTTTACGCGCGCGCGCTTCGCTCGTTGCCCGAGAAACGAGGAGGATGATGAGCTTTGCGCCTTTTCCTCTTCTTCCTTTTTTCGTTTCGACGCCGAGTGATTGTTGTATCCGCCGGCGAGCTTTACGATGAATTAAGCTGTCCCTACGAGAGCTTTTATGAATTCTCCCCGTCATAGACACCCGAGCGATCGCTCCATTATTCCTCGTGATTTCGGCGCCTCGATTATTCCCGCGCGTTACATACAAAAAGTGCGCGCGACAGTTTGTACGCACTCTCGAATATCCGTCGTTTGATAAATGATCTCCCACCTATTTATAGCTAGGTGTATAAGCTTCTCGCAGCCGCACACGACGCGTCCTGTCCTCGAGCATGTGTCCGCCCTTTCGCGGTCGATACGGCCGGCGAATGCCGAAAGTTATAAGCTGTTCTCTCTTACTCGCCGCCGAAATTTTTCCCGACCACGCCTGCGCGCAGCCGGCTTTCCAAATACGTCCGAATATGACGCGCGATATTGTCTCTCTTCCTTAAAACAATCGCGTAAGATGCAGATTTGACAAACTCGAGAATTTCGCTTGGATTTTATTTTTACCTCTATACCTCTTTCGTCCCACGTACGCGAGGCTTTTTGCCTGTACCTGCAGCTCGTAATTCTTTTTTCGCTGACTCGTGCGCGCGGATAATTTCGTAATCCTGGCTACGAGAAAGACTCTATACACTACTGCTACTACTACACACACACTACACACACACACGCACACACTGTGTATACGTGCGCACTCCCGTAAATAACGTTCCGCCGTCTCTTTCGCGAAGATTTCGAAAACGCGTTAAAGTTTCTCCTCTTAAAATTACGACTTAAAGCTCAACATCTATATAGAGAGCGTTGTATGACGGGAGAAAAGGGGTTGGTCACTCGATACGTTTCTTCCGGAGAAAACCGCCAAGCACACCAACGTATAACCTCCGCCCTGTGAAGAAATCAGTTTCATCACTTCACTCGCTGCGCGATAAAAGGAATCGACCGCGCGTGATAACAATATAAGCAATGAACGTGCGGGCGAAATTGAATTTGACACCTACGCACGGGTCTGACCGAAATGCGACGACGACTTGACGTCCCTCGAGAGGAATGAAATTTTTAAGGCCAACGCTGTGTCTTGCTTCTCTTATCTCACCCACGAGGAAATTCATCATCGGCTATGCACGCGAACTGCTCGTTCGAGCGTTCTTTGCGTTTGACGGGGCGATTAATTTTTTTCTTCCTCGTCGGTCGAGATTCGTTCGAGTTTGTTTACCGGAGGTATTTTCGGGGCTTTTAGCCGCGTTATTTTCGGAAAGACCGTCTCTGATAAAAATAAGACGTGTCGGTCCGCCTCTTATTCTTTTTAAACGCGAGTGTGCTGAAAACACACATCGCGTGCGCGGCTTTTATATACCCTCTCACGCGCAGATCTAGGCTACAAAAGCCTGATTAGCAATTGCTTCCACTCGATCGTAAAACCCGCGCAGTCACCCTCATCAGACGGCGCATTCAAGCTCGATTATCGGGCCGGCAAAGCGATAGAGCTGCGGGAAAAAGCCTCTCGAGTAGGTATACACATCGAATTAGCATGTCAATCAGGAGCTCGAATCAGGTGAGAGACTTGCGAAACCGAACGGAGAACTCTCGGCGAAAGGTAAATCGAGTAGTAACTCACCTGCTCCGATCACGCTGTCCGCGCATACCTACGCTCGAAGTAATATTCGACTGCAATTGCAGCTCCCCCTATAAGATATGCCGGGCACGAGTCGGATGCACGGCTCGAATTACAAATTAGGCCTTACGAAGATGCGCCGTACATATATATACTTGTTACGCGAATTTTCGAAAATTTACCCGCTTCGCTTTGTTTGTTTGCGCGAATGATTGATGTGAGACGAAATCCGGACGAGGAGCCTGTAGAGCTCTACGCGGCTCTAGAGACGCCGCTGCGGGTTATCGTTGTTTCGCGAGGGGTCCCGCACCGAAATGCCTGGAATGTAATTTAATTAAATTCGGCGCTGCTGTTGTACCTGCTGTACAGCGGTGTGTATAGCTTCAAAGGAATGAAGGATACTTTTAATCACGCGTACCGCGCTGGGCTTTATCATAACAACTCGAAGAGAGCACTGCGAAAGCTCAAAGGAAACGCGATAGTGGCGATGATCAGCTTGCGGGATAAATTCCGCTTCTGCCAAAATAACAGCCGACGACGATATAACACGAGCTACTTTTCCTGATCTGCCTTCTCTGTTTCAGTCGTGGTGATGTGCGCCAACGCGACGACGATCCGAGAGATCCTACTGGCAGCCGAGGAACTTGGTATGGTGGATTCCGGGGAGTACGTCTTCTTCTCCATCGAGCTGACGAGTAGGTAAGTACGAAGAAGGAAAAAAAACATCCTCGCGGCTTTTACGACGCTCCGCGTCTTTACTTACGTTAGGCGGATCGTTATATTAGCGAGAGCTCTGCGCTCTCCTTTACGTAACTCGAGTTTACTGCAGCGCGCGAAGGCAGTCTCTTTTTCCGTTCAGCGCTACTGCGTAGCGAGCTTGCGCTCGAATTGAGAATTTAATGACGGAAGGGAGGAGGTAAAAATTTCGCCCTTTGCGTGCGCGAGAGAGATCGCAGCGTTATAACGGCTGCTCTATATTCCAAGAAATCTATCATAATTAGCTCGAGTATCGATCCTCGTTTCTCACGGCATGGAATTTTATTCCTCCCCCCTGTCGGCTTTCTCGAATGCAAATCGAGAGCGATACGAAACAAGGGCTTCGCGATCCCCCTTCGCTGCCGCTCATAGATTATAGCGAACGCATCAATCTTTGAAAATTCATCCTGACGAATCACCGAGTCGCGATTAGCCTCTCGTTTGTGTACACACAGACACACACAGCCGCGCGCTATGATATCGAAGCATCGCTGACGGGGCCATCGATCGCTCGTATTCGCCCGCGAGTTCGCGCGTGATTAACCCTGTTGAGGCTGGATATTGGTCTTGTCTGCTCTACATCGCTCGACAATTGCACTTAGCTTTAAATTGGAAACCTCAAACCGCGCGCCACGCGGCTCTCCTACGTAGTTCGCGCCTTTCTTATTCTATTGGATTACGCCTCGGATTAATTAATTTCCCATTGGCGTCTCGATGCTCGATTGCTTTTTCGCGGAGGTTTTCGTCGAGGGCTCGACTTTCTCCTCATAATTACGCGCGTTCGATCGTCGACTTGACGAGAGGGTTCTGCGCGATTTCGCGGAGAAAGAACTGGCATCTGATTAATTGGGTCGACGCTGTGAAAAATAACGAGCATCCAAGGCGCACTCGAGGAATGCAAATATCATAAAAGACGTTTTCGACAACTAACGGGACAGCGAGCAGCTGTATTTTTCTTTGTTCCTCGCAGGCTGCGACGATAATTAATTAAATCTCGTCGAGAAATTTCTCCCGGATTCTTGCTTAGCTCTCGCGGGGCAAAACTCGCGCGAGATTGAAAGCTCGAGGAAACGGAAAAGCTTTGGCTCACTGTCTCGATTCGATGAAAACAAGAAGCGTCGATTCTTCGAGATATCACTTAAGTTTCTCGAATTGCAACGCTTGCCCTCTGTCGCAAGCTTCCGTCACAACGACTATCTCGCGTGTCTAAGTACTCGGTGTCGCGACGCCTCAAAGGGGCGAGATTGTTCGAGCGCGAGGCGGGGAACTTTTTTTGATTATATACGTGCGAGAGATTTCGAACATTGGCCGAGCCAAGTTTCCCTTCGTAAAGCTGGTTGACGACTTTGTTTGAGTTTCCGCAAACCTGCTCGAGCTTTCTCTCTCTCTCCCACTAATGAGATTATATTTATTTTGTATAAGGGACGGCGAGTAATTTTCTCGCGCGACAACGGGAACTTACTTTCCCGTCGACTCTGCAGCGCGTGGCAAGAAAGAAAATGTTTACACTGGGGGTACAGTTTAATAAGGAATTTTAACAAAGTTCGGAAAGTTAGTTCACCTCACCGAGAACAAGACGGTTAACCTGCTTTTTCCGGTTGGAATTTTCATGAAATTTTAGCGCGAACGCTAATTCCTCTTCTATAATTAATTTGAAAACGAGTCGACTACTATACGCGTTGCTTCTCTCGGAAACTCTTAACGGCAGAACTGGGCTAGCGCGCGCGGGCCTTTGTTTTTTCCTCTGGATTTAAAGCGACGCGGAAGTTTCTTTTGAAACTGCGTCTCCTGCGTGTTTTATTTGAATATGGTAATGAGGATGCACATTCAGCTTCCGAAGGAGACCGTCCCGAGCATTATTTCTCCCTGCGGAGCATTATACACAGAGGCGCATACTTTTGTTCGCGTCACACATTGCGAACAGTATATATTCGTTGCGCAGGTATTATACTAAACAGCGCGCAACGTTTACCTTCTATTTGCAAAAAATTCTCCGTTTTCAAAGCAAGTTCTCGCGCGCTCTCCGCGGACTTTCGAATTCGCATTCGGAGCCGCGGCGCGAACCCAAAATAGATTCACCTCAATAGAGCCGGAATTCGAGGAGGAGAGAATGGAATAAAAATTGGCTACGCCCGGAATAGAAAATGTCATTTTCCGACTGACAAGACTGCGCCCTTCGACTCCCGATGCATATGAATGTGTATGCGTCGAATATTTTCAACGGCAGATTCGCGCACGGAAATACACCCGATCGAAGCCTGACCCTCGCTATATACTTACAGCGACAACAGCACCAAGGAGCCGTGGCGAGTGGTGGGCGACACGCCGGAGCGCAACGAGAAAGCGCGAAAGGCGTACCAGGCGCTGCTGACGGTGACGACGAGGACCCCGGACAACGTAGAGTACCTAAATTTCTCGCGCGAGGTCAAGTCACTCGCCCAGAGCCGCTACAACTTCACCTTCGGCAACAGCTCGGTCTCCACCTTCGTTACCGCCTTCTACGACGCGGTGCTGCTCTACGCCCTGGCGCTCAAGGAGAGCCTGCCTGACAAACCTGGCGAGGTTAACCTCGATGGCGGAAACCTCACCAGACGCATGTGGGGCAGGAGCTTCAAGGGTGAGTCGTTTCGCTCAGTGCATGCGAACGATGTATAAATAAACAAAGCTCGTATATTGTGTTGGTAGACGTGGCGTTACGCGTTCGGTACTGCGTGGGGCAATCAAGCCTGGGTCGAATCATTTCGGTCAACGAGTTTTGCCGAGCGCATTACGAACAGCGTACATCGAAGAGTCAGGGAAAGAATAATCCATCAACGTTAATCTGTTCGCAGGTATAACGGGGTACGTCCACATCGACGAGAACGGCGATCGCATAGCCGACTATTCCCTCCTCGACATGAATCCCGAAACTTCCAAGTTCGAGGTACGTCCATTACACTTATCCGCACGTATTACACTTCCCACACACACACACACACATATATGTGTGTACATATATATATATACATATTCATGCGCCATAACTTTGTATTAAGGATCGAGTACTCGCAAGATCGGGTTAAATTTTCAAGTGTAATTATTAGTTCGGCGAGGAAGGAGCCAGCATAGCGCTGTCGAGCGCGAGCGAAAGCATTTTCGAATCAACCTCTCGGCCGCGTGCGGAAACGTGCTTTCGACGAGATAACTGCGCGATGTGTGCTCGATAGAGGCCGACTGCGCCAGGGAAATTGCTCGCCGCTAGGAAAGAAGAAAAAAATGCGCCCTCGCGGCAACTCGGATTGGAGCTTGTATAGGACGGATTTAATTATGCCCTTGACTTGATAATCATTCAAATCCGCGTCGAGAGGCAATTTCTCGTGCAGCTTTTCAGATTGAATTGAACGTTTTATACGATGTCGGCAAAACAATGACGGGCTGTTAATTATGCTCGAGTGTTATCGAACTTCATTGCCGTCCAAAAGGCGGAGGGAAGAATTTTAATGGGAAATTCATCGAGGTGAAAGTTTCAAAGAGCTCGCTCTCTCTCTCTCTCTCTCTCTCTCTCTCTCTCTCTCTCTCTATCTCTATCTCTCTCTCTCTCTCTCTCTCTCTCTCTCTCTCTCTCTCTCTATCGACGTCTCTCTGTGTGCGGCTGGCACTATGCGCGAGTGGTAATTGATCGCATCGCGGATATGCCGTATTGTTCGAACTATGGCTATTTTTGATTGATCGCCCCTGCGCCCGATGCAGCGGAATGATGTATTCCGATCGATAATTGGTAAATCATTCTCAACGATGTTCCGCGGCTGCGTAATACTGCGGGTGTGCATAGGCTCTTAAAATATCGCTTTATAAATAACGTATAAACTTCAGCGACGTGGTCGGGCACACTTTGTACTCTGCTTGAATAATCGAGTGTGCGCGGGACAGAAAGGTATAAGCGCCGGCCAACGAGAATCTAATCTATTCGATTTATTCCGCGCGATCGGAAAAGTAATCTGTACGCGAATTCCTCGCTCAATCGGGCCAAACTCGCGAAATCAAACATTCTATTCCGCTGCCATAGCAGCAGCAGCATCAGCTGCAAGTTCCTTCATACTCATCGCATTCTGCTGTTTCAGATAGTGGCCAACTACTACGGGGCGAACAAAACCTTGGAGTACATACCGGGCAAAAGGATACACTGGTCGGGTGACCGGCTCGAGCCACCGCCCGATACGCCCACCTGCGGCTATGACGGATCCCTCTGTCCCGATAACTGTGAGCCATCGCTGCTTTCTATTTTGTTTTCACATCCCCGCGCGTGAAACATCAAAGGGGCCGTTGGAAGGCAAAGTCAGCGCTTTCCTTGCGTTCGCTACCGGTTAACGATCTTAACGAGCCTTTTATATTGCTACGTATCTTTGGCGCTTAACGCAGAGGTGTTTCTCGCATGGCGGGAAACGGGATACTCTCGGTGAGCGGTGAAAATTCTGGCACGAGCCAGAGGCTAATTGAGAAGCCGCGCGCGCTCTGGGGAACTCCATATAACGAGACTCGTGCAACTACAACCGTTTGATTCCTGTTTCAGCTCTGCCCGGTTACGCCATACTCTCGATCGTACTCAGCTCGATCGTTGTATTTCTCGTGGTGGGCTCGGTCTTCATTTACAGGTAAGTTTATACACATAGTCGAGTACGCTCGTTAATGTTTGTTTCGCGCGACTCCTCTGATATGTATGCCGTCACGCGATACACTTGAACTTTGTTCGCGGTATCGTTCTCATCTGTCTGCGTGTGTATGTATATATATATATATATATATATGTGTGTGTGTGTGTGTGTGTGTGTGTGTGTGTGTGTGTGTGTATACGCTTTGCCTTTGTCGCAAAAACTCGTAAATAAAATATCTCCGGGTGTACACATTGCCTTCGAATTGATTGATGGATGATCGATGGAATCGTTGTATAACCCACTTATACTTTCGAAACCCACTTATCTTTCGAAACTCGCTGACCGCATGAAATTTTTATTACACCGATCCTGCTTCTGACAGTTGCCGATCGTTGCGCGCGAGCGGGAGAGAGAGATATTCCAACTATATTCGGGGCGAGCACTATCAAAACGGCGTCTGCATAAAAGTCCGTTTCCCCAATTCATCTCCCTCGTTCGGGAAAAAACACACATAAACTTTCCCCCGCCACCCTCCTGCACACGCGTGTTTATCAACCTCGTGTACGTACGTAGACGAAGTTTTATGCGACGCGGACATTAGAAAAGTTGGTGAATTTTCTTTTACGCGAAATCTTGGGAATCGCCGCCCGAGGATATATATTATAGTGTACATGAGAGTTATGCGTATAAAAAGGGGACTGGATGGAAGCCAGATGTCATCAATCGAGCTCTAAATGAATGAAGAGAAGGAAAATGAGTTTTCCTCTCGCGCGGAGTCGCAGCTACTTCCATTACTTCCTCCTCTTCCTCTTGTCAGCCGCGCGTCTCCTACTTATTCCTTTTCTTTTTACGACCCGCCTGAATCAAGCGCTGTGAGGGTTATGCCAGGACGTCTCTTCCCGGCTTATTTTTTCTTTTATTTTTCGAAGCTCGTCTTGCTCGTTCTGCAGAGCCAGCTGTAAATCCCCTCGTCGGCGGAGTTGGAAAATTTCACTCGGATTTTATTTCTCGTCCGCCTCATCGAGCAGAACCGCAATTACTCGCCGGACGCAGTACGTCGTCGCTGGAGAGAAAACCAAAAAAAGAAGACAGCTATGTACTCGCGGGATGATCGCGACACGTTCAGGAAATTCCGCACGTCTTGCTTGACAAGCCGGTAACTCCGTATACGTGTAGTCGTATACACACTCTGGAAGGGTATTTGCATTTTGACTGGACTAGAGACACGCGCGCATGCATATGCATACATCCGCAAAGAGGATCGCGAGTAGACGCTCCTACATGCGCCAAAGGACGCGCGCAATTTGGTTTCTTCGCCGGTGCATCAAGCATCGCGTATAAGTGTAGTCGAGCCCTGTTGGATATTATACAACCTTGGAGTCTTCGACGTTGTGTGCTCAGCGAAGAGAAAACAAGCACCGGATACTTTGCGCGCGCGAGACGTATTTTTCTCGCTCGGATTGAATTTTCCGGATTCCGGAAGCATCGGCTGCGCGTGTACTGTACAAATGAAGGACGTGATGCGCGGCGTGTACACCGCGCGCGGAACCGCATGAATTCGTAAAAATGTGTTGCCTGCTCGGAGAAGCTTTATCGAAGCGGATGCAGCAGTAGTCTGCGCGCAGCCCTATACTCACCGCACGTATTTCCAATTTCGAGGGCCGGATTTATGGGCAAAGTTTCCGGCCGGCCTTTTGTGCATCCTCGCAATAAGACGAGCCACGCCGTATTCATACGCTTGCCCACGTCCGCGCTTCTTATCTCTCTCGTTCTTATTATTCCTATTTTTGTTATAATTATTATTATTTGGAGGTGGATCGGTGTAACGGCGAGAGATCGCTCGTTACTACCATCAATTTTGAACTCGCACCTCGATGAGAAATACCGGAGTCCTCTGCGCTGATTAATTCGCGAGAAGCCCGAGAAAATCGTTTAGTTCGATAAATTGTATCCGGGGAAAGTCCGGGAAATTGTTTTCTCTCGCCAGGAGCGAAGTATCGAATCAATTTCGCTGCGCATAATGTTCGCATTTAAATAATCTATCTAGCTGCCGGCGAGAAGGAAAAACTTTCCCTCGCTCTTTTGGCTTAATTCGTTGCCGATGGATTTCCGATAAACAACGAGTCGCGCGGTGCGGTAAACCAAAATTAAAAAAGTAGGTATACACCTCTCTCGCGAGTGCGCCCCTTTCGTCGTAATAATAAAACCGTGTGACTGGAGAGCCGAAGTATAGAAGGTGCATAGTGCCTGTATATGGAGGGCGTAATTTGATACATTTTCCAGCCTTTACGAGGCCCAGACACACGGCGGAGAGTGGAAGCGTATCATCACCTAGGAGATGCGCTTTTCTCCCTTTCTCACTCTCTTATTCTGAGTGCAGTCGCGTTTCGTTTGCGAGATGGCTTGCGTCGTTTTATTTTTCAATGAAGAAGGGAATTTTCTTCCTTCTTTTAAATTGCGCGCGTTACGCGGAGAAAACACGATGCGCTAATCTTCTGCGAAATCCGACTGCACCAAAGGGAAACCATATTTTTAATGCGCCGGAAAAGCTCGCTCGTTAACGCTAAGCTAAAAAAAGCGACACGTGCTCTCCGCCCACTGGTTCTGATATCCCGCAAAGTGCATTCTGTAAGCTCACCGTTCTCGAAGCCATTCCAGTTTTGAAAAAAAAACTCGGCGTAATATCTGGCGAGATATCGAATTTCTTACATATATATTCTAAAAGTTTTAATCCGAATCGAAAATTTCACCGAAGAGCAGTGGCAGTTCGACATCTAATAACCACGGCGTAACTGGCCTCCTTTTGCCGATCGGGTTATATATAGCGAGAAAAAGAAGCTCGCGAGCGCGCACTTCCTTCATTAGCTCATCTCTGAAAGGCCCAGCTGCATTCGACTCGAGATAGGAAATAAAAAAGAAGGGAAAGAGACGAGGGCTCGGATAACCGAGCAAATTAAACGTTATCGATCAAATCCCTAGATATAAACACACACACACACACGCGCACACACACACATACGCACTCATCTTTCGATCTCCATCTCTCGTTTCCTATCGAGAAAAGATCTCGTGACGATTTAGAACAATGTATATATGCAAGATGAGTAATGCCCCCCTTATAGTCTCCATATTCGATAGCTTTTAATTAACAAAGGAAGGAATCTCGATATGGCCATACGGCTGGCGTCAAAATAGTTCAGCCGGCGTCCGGAATTCGCTGGCGCCGCGACAGTCTCCTCCTCCTTTGGCGCACACTCGCGGGGCACTTATCTCCCTCCGAAGCAATTTCTCGCGGACTCGCACACGGCTCTAATCGAATCAAGCTTCTCCCTTGTCGTTTCCCGGCACTACGCTCGACACTATATAGCTTCGCTCCTGCCGGGCATCCGTACGTACTGTATACATATATAGTCAGCGGCACAGCAGATGGGGGTGTATTAAACGAGAGCAGCTATTGTACTCGCGGAGGAAGGGAAATTGGCGTGTAGAATCTCGGTACCTACTGCACCGCTCGCTGCGTTTAACAGCTCATTAATTAGGATCCGAGCTGCACTCGCTTCGTGTCTTTGCACTTTACGCAGCTAATCGACTTGATGTCCCTTATCTCCTCCGGGTGAATTTTTACACCCTGTTGTGTTTCGTTATCGCCGGAAACTCGAGTTCGCTGCGCGCGAATTAGGTTTATCGCTGTATACGCTGGGCTTGCCGCGCGCAAGCGCATTATCCGTAATTAGCAGTCGGAATTGCGTCGTGGGGATTATACGCCTGGCACACCCACACGACTTTCTCGATATTTAACATGCAAGTCTTGATCCGCGCGCTGCTCCTTTTAGCCGCGCGATTCTCCTCTCATTGTTCGTCTTTCGGCGACGACTTTGAGCCCTGCTGGATTCTCTCGGCGACTTTCGCCAACTTCAGTGCAGTCTCAAAATATAATCAAGAGCCAAAGAAGGCAAGTAGTTTTAATTTCTTCCGGAGCTAATCTCCCGGAGCTCGGGCATACGTATAACTCTCTCCCGGATTTTACAGCGACTCTGAATGAATGTTAATTACCGATGAGAGCACAGTCCTACTCGACTACTGCAGCGCGCATAAGTTTTCCGATCTGTCGTCGAGCGAGCTGAAAATTTACCGGCCGAGCTAATGCGCTTTTCAATTTCTTCCAACTTTTAACGGCGTCAGGCCGTTAAGGAGTTCGCCTATCCCACTCGTTATGCCGTAGTAGTACCACGAGCGCAAACCAGTGCGTAGATCATAGGCCAGTGCAACCGGCCTCTCTAAATTCCGTCGAACTCCCGGAGCAATCGTGGCCTAATTCAAATCGAACACGCCAATTTCCGGCCTCGCAAAACTTCCCCGAACCGCAACTTCCTTTTTATATCGAATCGCCTCGGCTGATCCGCCGCGCATCTCGAAAACTTTTCACCCGTGCTTTGTAGGTACGTGTGTACACGTATATAGTGCGGTGCAGCGTCGGGTGTCGTCCCAGTTGCGCGCGCGGAAGTAGATTCCTAGGAATCGACTTGGCCGCATCTGCCGAGCGCGCGCGAAGTTGATACAAATACACGCGCTCGCTCTTTCTCTCTCCCTTGAGTGCTGGGGGGAGGGACGGGATAGCGTCGAAAGGAAAGTAGACGATTCTGATTTTATCGAAGAAAAGGCGGGACTATGATTGGACTTGGACAGTTTTCGAGCGTGTCCTCGCAGCAACACGTGGAAGGGCGAATGAAATTCCGAAGAAGTTTCTCTGCCGAATCGCTTCGTCTTGCAAACTGTAGATTCGTATGTATTTACTCGATACGAAATTGTCGTAAGGATGAAATGCTGATGAGCTACGGCTCCGAGATAAATCCTTATACGCGCCATAATAAGAGGACTCGGTATAAGCAGTCCGTCTTCTCTTTACGTCCCGCGTATAAGAGCCTCGTATTACGCGGAATTTCATGCGCGGTGTGTACGTGTATACCCCGGCTAATAATGTCGCTTAAACCTATACAGAGCTGGATTTATGCCGTAAGCCCTGCACTGGAACGCGGACTCGTTTGTTTTTGTCAGGGATGTATTCCAAGATTAGGAAGCTCGCGCGCCTTATTACAGTAGATCTCGGGCTAATACGGACTCGCTGCTGCACAGCCAGTAATCCATCGATAATTCGATGCGGAATTCCGTAAGGCCGATCCCGACGCCTCTCGTAGTTTAATCTCGACTGCCGTACCGCCGATCGATGCGCTCGCTTCGAATTACATCATATCACAGCTTTCTTAATCTGCAAATGGATCGTGAGAATCCGGTGACGCGATGAGCGGAATTGTTTCCCTCGTTTGGCTTAAGAATCGGACTGACAAGTTTTGGCAGAGCAGTTGCAGCAGTTGTATCGTAAACTCGAGCGAGAAGTGCAGAGAGTTAATCCGCCGCGATGAGTCGAGCCCGCACGTCTGACCACAGCCAGACCTTCACCACTCGCTCCGCTAAACCTCATCCATCATCGCACTTTACACACGGCATCAGCAGGCCGTTCTTGCGTCTTGCGGCGCAGTGGAGAAGCCAAGATTTACGAGGCGTCTCATTCAGATTTACGAGCGAGTAAATTACTTTTTCCACTATACAGCGTGTGCATATCGTAAGGGGTCGACGATTGTCTGGCAGTGGTGGTGTCGAAAAAATCCTGTACCGCCTCCGCGAGGGATTCTTGGCAGAGCAGAGCGCGTCCTTCCACTGGCTCTCGGTAAATATGTATGCGACGCATATCCCGCCGTGGAAAATAAAACGATGTACACTGGAGGGACGTCCGTTCGGGAATATCAAGTGAATATCTCGAGACACATACATTATCGCGCGGATCCAAAAGTACAACGCACTCGCCGGCGATTCCATTAACCCCTGTATTTATGTGTACAGTCGCGGCAGAGGAGAGACGATCAAAGTGTCTGCGGGAAAGTGCGACTTTCTCTCTCTTGGGCCACGAATTATGTCTAAGGATTATGTAAATTCATGGAAATGGCTGGATAATAGACGTGTTTTATTCCTCTTTTCCCTGCCAGCTCTCTCGACTCTTCTTTTGCTTAGCCGCGTGCGGGGGGTAATTCCGTATATAACCCGGCTAAGAGGAAAAGCTGCATTTGGGAAATAATTCCTGCCCCCACGTGCTGCAGTCGAGAGTAGTCCGCTGCTGCTTCTTTCTTCCCGCGGGACATTCAGTGCAGCGCTGATGCCGCATGGACTTCAACAGGCGCGGAGTTAATTAAAATTTTTACATATCGCGTGTACACCCCGGCTTGAATTTATAGCAGGCCGACGATTTACAGCTCCTTTCCGGTAAACGATCTTTAAGAGCCGGCGCTGGAGTCTTTTTTCCTCAGCTTTACGGCAGATGTGCTCGCCTTGAGAGAGACAATTTTACTTGGAGCGAAATTTGATGCAGCGCGAGGCCCTTTCTTTGAGAAGACAGTGCGTTAGTTTGAACAATGTGTGTGTGAGTATGTGTGTGTGTGTGTGTGAGAGAGAGAGAGAGAGAGAGAGAGAGAGAGAGAGAGAGAGAGAGAGAGAATTTCTTACGATTAACGCGCTTCTAGCCTCGGAAATTAAGTTTTCGACTTACAACTCCGGCGAGCCAATTAGGAAAATTGCGAGCCTGAAATTAATAAAACTGCGCAACTACGTCGGCAAGTTTTTTCCTTACGGCGCGCGAGCTACGGCGCTACACTTACTTCATTTGGAATTTTTGTTTATCTCATCAAGTTGAAGCATAAATTACACCGATGCTTGGCTCTTATAACGATCTTATTTTTTCTCTTCTTCTCCGCAGGCACTTCAAACTCGAGGCCGAAATTGCCTCGATGACGTGGAAGGTGCACTGGGAAGACGTTATTGTGATGCCGAGCGAGAAGTTCAAAGCCGGATCCCTGTACTCCCTGGCGCCAAACAAGCAACGTGGCAGTCAGCTGGTAGAGCTTTAACTTTGCACCGAGCAATAATAATTTTACGCGATACGATGTAATCCGTTATGGACCGAAACGCTGCTGAATAATGTATATGTATACGCGCGGTAAATTGGGTCGAAATTCGGAACGATAACATGTAAGCCATTAGGAGAATAATAACGAGGCATTTCATCGCCATTGTCTCGGACGAGTTTCTCTTTCTTTTATTTATTTGTATTTTTTAAGGGCCTCGCTGGCACGTTTTCCAGCGCGTTGAAAGCATTTTAAATTCACCGGGGGAAAATGAAAATCTCGGCCGACTCGTTGGTCGCGGGTAATTTACGGCTATTCTTAATGAACGCTACGGATTTACTATGCAAAGTTATATATTCGTTTGCGCGGCGCAAAGAGCCGAGTAGCAGAGTAGCTCATTGTTCGCCGGGCAACTCTCTGCAAAAGTTACTCTGTTTTAAGCACCGTAAATATGTAGACTCACTCTCGTGCGTAACAAAGAAAATTACCTTCTCACTCAGCGTCCGCCCGCGTTTCCGGCTCGTTTTCGCGCTGCTCGCGTTCGTCTGCACGACAGCTTCTCTTATACCGATATGGTCCGATAATAGATGCGGAAAAATTGACCAATTGTCCCTAGGATGAGAGGAGTGTTTCGTACGATGATAATAATTTTTCACGTTATTATCGCCCGCCGGAGGGCCATCCCTCATTCCCTTCGCGCCTTTCTCTTCTAATCTGCCGACGAGACTCGACGTATGGAGGAACGTGTTCCTGGGATACGCTGCGCGTATATGTATATATACCCACACGTATAGACGCGCGCGCCGTCCGTAAGCCGCTCGGACGACGAGGCGTTGGGGGGAGGAGGACAGAAGAAAAAGAAGCGAGAGGGACTCGTAAAGCAGACTTAATGTCTTTCGCTCCCTGCGTGAGACGCGAATATAATAGTTATCGGAATTAGAGGAGCAGCTTTTCCCTGTCTTTCTCCTCCTCCTCTTCTTCTTCTCCTCCTCCTCTTCTTCTTCTTCTCCTCCTTGTATATTCTTCTACTTTCCCTCGTCGCGCGGAGAACGGCATCTCTCTTATATACGACTTTATTAAGTGCGCGCGTGCGGCATGTCCGCGCCCGTAAAACTGTCGCCACTGCATCGATTTCGCATCGTTTGTTCCAGAGCATATATTCCGAGGACAACATGAGCCTGCCCGGCGGAATGGACAGGCGCTCCTTCGTCCCCACTGGAATTTACAAGGTAAGTCGATTACCGTTTCTTGCTTTTATGTCTCCCCCGCACACCAGCCCCGTCTCCTACGTCGCGCCGTGCTCCTCGGGTCATGGCAGTGTGTTTGCCCTTTACGTCCCAGAAAAGAGGAGACACCGGCTCGATTTAGAGTATGCGGTTGAATAAATTTCGAATAGCCCGCGTGCTTCCATATTTAAAACGTCAAACTGGCACTGGAAACTCCTGGGAATTCAAGCCGTGACCACTGACTTTAATCAGTCGTTTTGCAAGTTTCGCGGCTGTCCTCGGATTATAAAGTTAAAGCGTTTGAGTTTCGGGCTCTGGATGTAGCTTTTGAAATTTACGAGTTTCTCTTATGTCATTCGCATTTGTGTAAAAATGTAATCCTTATTTCGATGTTACAGACTTCGAAAATAGCCATCAGGCCGATACCAAGGAACAAGGTGGAGATCTCGCGTCCGCTGCTGTTGGAGCTGAAAAGGGTGAGAATAAATTTAAATTTGTTTCTTCTTTTGTCTCTTCCACTTTTCTTGTAGCGCGCCTCTGGCTGCCTGGCCTCCTGTTGGAATCTTAACGCTCTCCTCCCGTACACAGCGAATAATTTTCTTTTCATTACTTTCCGTTCCGTCCTTGTCTCGAAGAATAACGACCCGATCTATCCTTGAATTATGAGTCGCGATTCGAGGGGAGTCGTTAAGTTCGACAGTCGTAAAAGACTTTGAAATTCAACGGATTCAGTAGATAATCAAGTTTCCTCTGGAAATTCAGCGCGACTAACACTTGCTTGGACACGATACATAATAATAATAATAATAACAACAATAATAATAATAATAATAATAATAGTAATGTGGCTGCAAGAAATGATAATAACTGCTTTGTGAAAATAAACAATGCGCATGACAACGAGTGAAAAATTGTCTGCTGCTGACTGTCGTAGATGAAGGATCTCCAGCACGATCACTTGGTGAGATTTTACGGGGCCTGCGTCGATCCGCCCCACTGCTGCCTACTCACCGAGTACTGTCCGAGAGGTTCACTTCAGGTTTGCTTTATTCTCAGTAGTTTTTTTCCTAATCCCATATACGGCTTATGCCTTCCGAACACTCGCAATCTTCCTAAGTATGTCTATATACACACACGGTCACATCTCTCTTTTCATTCTTTTAGTTTTCACACGCCATGCATTATTCCGACGGTTGTGAAGGGAGAGGGAGGAGAATAACGATTTTTCCGCCGACACGCAGTAATAGAATATCGCGAGTAATAGCTTTCGCAGACGTTGCGAATTTCGAAGAGCTATAGGAATAACTTTGAAATTAAAGAAGATGTAGTACTATGAATTTTAGCGGCGTCACTTTGCCGCGCGAAGATATCCTTTGAGTAAGAGTATATAACCGAGTTATATACGTCACAAAGGATCTCCGAGACGCTGCCTTTTTTTTTCACGAATTCAGCATAGCGAAGCGGTATTCGGTTAAGATTAGAAATACCACTGTGTGTATTCTTCGCGCTGGAATTTCCCGTTAATGAATCCTCTTCTCCCGACGACGCCTCTTCAGCGTGTAACGCGAGGAAAAAGAAAAAAAAATACCGAAAGAGTTGAGTTTATGAAAGAAAAGCGCCGTGTGGGAAAGGGATTCCCCTGCAACTTAACGACTTAATGTCAAGTTAGAGTGATCCGCGATAAGCCAAGGAGACGATAACAAGTCGAAGTCCGGCTTAGCGAGAGGAAAGAGCGAGGCAATTTAAGAAGTTGGAAAAGAAAAGCCGAAGCAGTGGATTTTGTACTCTGCAGGAGATTTACTCCCTCTCTCTCTCTTTCTCTTGCTCGCGCTCGTGTTAGGTGATGAAAAAAACAACCCGGCGCGAGCGCACTGTCCCGTTATCGTATAATTAAGAGATATTTTCCCTTTCGACGCGTCCTTGTCCTCGGCGGTCACCTTTGTTTTCTGCACGTCGGAGAAAGGTTCGCGCGCCGCAGCTTTTCTTCATTTTCGAAATCTACAGAGCTTCTCTCGAGAGAGAACGCAATTTGGCGTCCATCCCGCTAATAGTCTCGGAATGACCAGCATATAAGCTGTGCTCTGATAAAATCTTAAAATTTCATCTCGTCGCACATTTCTCATTTTCTATACTCTTTCAACTCGCTATAGCTATAGCTGTGTCTCCTTGGCGAGCGACTCTAATTGTTTTTCCTTCTCGCCTGCAGGACATCCTGGAGAACGAGCAGATGAAGCTGGACAAGGTGTTCCGGGGCTCTCTGATCCACGACATCGTCCGGGGCATGGGCTACCTGCACGCCTCGGACATACGCAGCCACGGGAACCTCAAGTCGACCAACTGCCTCGTGGACTCGAGGTTCGTCCTGAAGATCGCGGATTTTGGACTGCACGAGCTAAGAAAGCCACATCCGCTGGACCCCGACGAGGACCGTAACAGCTACGCCTATTGGAGAAGTGAGTCCGCCTTTTTGAGAATTTGGACTAATCTACTCAAAGGGACTATCAGGTCGTCAGGTTTCCTTTAGATTCGACGCAGTCGTACAGTTTCCATTCGCGTGTGTGAAGTTTGCTGCAGCTAGCACAAAGGGGCGCAATCATCGGTAATGCCAGCTACCGAGAACTCGTGTGATTATAATGTGGGACTCGCGAGATTGGCAGTTTGTCGAGCGAAATTTCGGTGTAACTTACTTTGATCGTCTGAGATCAGAAAGTTTTGGATCGCTAGTTCGATTCTCCTGCAGCAGTCTCTCACACACATACACTCGAGCGTCGCATATACCTCCCTCGCGACATCTTCATCAAACAGAGCGAGGACAGATATGACTGATGCGCGCGTGCTCTTTTGCAGAACAGCTGTGGACGGCACCGGAGCTGCTGAGGATGGGGCGCAGGCCGGCCGAGGGTACGCAGAAGGGCGACGTCTACAGCTTCGCCATCATCGTGCACGAGATCGAGATGCGCCAGGGGCCCTTCTACTTGGGAAACGCGAGCAATCTATCTCCCAGGGGTGAGTACACTCCTTCCTATATTTATACACATCGCTCATTTTGTTCCTCGAGCCTCGCACGCCATCGACGCAAATTCCTGGCTGAATGCGAACGAGCCCACTTTTTCGCCTTCGGCGCCGGCTAATTCGTCTCTCCCAGAAAGACAGAGTGCGTACACATTGTCGCTGCTTTTATCGCCTAGATGTGTCTGCCCCTCTTTCCAATACTTCTTTCCTCCAAATCGTGTATTAGAATCCCTATATATAAAGTTCTTCGATGAGCTTCTCATAATTGTTGTGTTATCGAGGCGTCTATTTTAGGAGCAGCATCTTATTTCTGTTTTTCCGCGCGATCGATTCCGCTCGGACCTAAGTAAATACGCGCCCGTCGCTTCCGTGCTGTTTATCGTCGCGCTATCCACTCCTCCCACAGCTGCGATCCGTCCAGTTGTGCGCGCGCGATAATTCTCGCGCGACTACATATAAACGCGATTAACAAGCTTTGTTAAACATATATCGAATCGAACTCTCCCGTAAATACTCATGAATATTTACACAGGACTTCCGGAAAAATCACTATTACGATCCGCAAGCTTACGCCGCGTCAAGCTCGCGCGCGCCAGCGATGGCAGAGATACTCTGAATATTTCACGCTGCCAAACCGCAACGTAAGCCTGCGGCTTTATTTATGTCGGGTGCTCGGCGCGCCTGTGCTTTCGTTAAACGATTTGAAAACGAGCCTGCGACGGCGAAGAGAGAGAGAGAGAGAGAGAGAGAGAGAAGGGAGGGAAGGACAAATGGCCTCGAAACTTAAAATCCACTCCGTGGTGAATTTCTCCCGCGACTTTTACGCTACATTGCCAAAATAAATCGCTTGGAAGCCTGCTTCAATTTGGCCCCCCCCCCCTAGCTGTTCGTCGTGTACGCGTTCTCTGTATAGACGCGTGTGGGGTAGCTGTGTTTTCGGTCGTGTGCACGCGCGGATACGCAATCTTCGACGGCGGAGGGATTTACAGCAGCGAGCTTTTTGTCGCTGCGATCGAGAGACGCGCGCGACGAGTGCTTTTGAGGTTGAGGGGGGCACGATTTGCGGCGGCGGCGGTGGGGTGGCCTGTGGCTGACTTGCAGGAGTGCCATGCGATCGACGCTGAAAATGTCGAGAGGATTTTTCGAAAATGGTCCGCTAAAACACGTATTTGCCACTTCGTCCGCTCATCCATTCGACTTTTCGCGTTACATACATGATGCGCTTTCCGTAAATAGGTCGAAAGCTCATACACGCCGTACACGCAGTCCCCAAAGCGATTTGCCCGCTCACGCGGAAATTAACATGCGTCGCCGGGTGCTTGTCGACAGCGATTGCAGCTTATAGATTACGCGTATCTCCGCGCGCATGTTTCGAGCGAATGAACCGAGCTATAAAGACCGAGCGACTCGCGTGGGAGCATTCGTGTACAGAAATCAAGTCCAAACATTTATTTCGAGTACACTTCATTGATGTGGAAATCTACTTCTCGCGCTGCCGAGTATACACCGCGAGACTGAGAGACGTCTCTGGACGATGCTCCATAGAAATCATACTTCCGAGGCCAGATAGCAGATCCATTTCTCCGAGGAGCTTTCACTCAGTATACTTGCGAACAGGGCCGGCATGCTCGAAAGATAAAAATTATCATGCTCCAGATTCATTTGTGTGTTTCAGTCCTAATCGAGACTCGAGTATCAAAAATTCTCTTTCCGTCAAAAACCAACTCCCGTATAAAAGTACGTCGAATTCAAAATTCACAGAGCAAAGTCGCCGCGAAATAAGTTCGGCGTCTCGCCTCGCATATCGATATCTTCACATACGGCCTCTTTTTTATCCAGTTGTGGTTCTCTCTCTCTCGAAAAATTCATGCGATACGTCATCGCGCGGCCTGTCCGCGGGCGTCGCGTGCTCTCTGATGAAAAATTCCACCGCTAGCTCGAGGACAGATGCGCAGACGAAGTATCCCCTATACGTGTATATATACGGACACGTGCACGCAGAAGCGAGAAGAGACGCGCCTTCGATATAGTAACCTCTGCAGGCGCCACAGCCACTTTAGCTTTGCTTTTTTGTCGCTTTCTTTTCTCGCTCGAAAAACAAAGGTGAGAGAGTTCATCCCCGGTCCCTCCTATATAAAAGCTTTCCTTTCGAAAGAGAAAGAGAAGAGGATATGCTCTCGATCGGCCGTTATCCGGCGCGAGAGCCTTTTACGCGTGTGCAGGTCACTCGTCCGACGCTTAATGAAAAAGCGCGCTCTCTTCCCTCAAGGCCGGCTTACGGCTGGGCCGGACAATTTTAAGCATGCGAGCTCTGCTCTGAAATACGACGTCGATACGCTTCTTTCGACAGGTCGTAAATTTCATAATCGACGGAGCGCGCGCTGAGTATTTAAACTTTGACGATGCTAGTTTTACCTCGTGTAAAACTTATCGAGAGAGAGAGAGGGGGAGAGAGAGAGAGAGAGAGAGAGAGAGAGAGAGAGAGAGAGAGAGAGAGAGAGAGAGAGAGAAAGAGCGACACTTTATTGCTTTATGAATATTCGGAATATTTTGTCGAGAGCTGAGAGAAATTTTGTCTACCGTCGAGCTGAATGATTGCGCGAGAGTACAAGCTCTTTTACGCCTCGTCGAGGGCTCGGTACTTAGAGACGTATAATAAAAAGCCGCGAGTAAGGCGATAAAATGTCGCTCGGCTGCGCCGCTGGCGAGAGGTAAATATACGCGGTAAAACCATTGTTTTACGCTTGAGACGATGGCTGATGAACGGCTCGATCGATCGTAAATTGCGCTGCAAAGCTTTGATGTCTCAAGTTTGCTGCTGCTCCGAGCACGCCGGCGCTTATGACTGGCGTTTATTAATTTCAGCCTGTACACAATACACGGCGTCGCTCATCCGTGGCTGCCATATTATACTTGCGGCAAATCGTTTCATTTCACGACGCAGCGTTGCGCAAAAGAACCGCACTGAAAATACTTTCATTCGGTCACGTATAAGCGCTCGGACGCCGATAGCGCGTTGCGTTGAAAATTTGAAATTCCGACGTTTCGAATATGTATGTAAAACGACGCGCCAATACTTTAGGCCGCGCGGATGTATGCATATTCACGGAGCAGAAAATGCTCGGTCTTGTACCACTGCTCTGATGAAGCTCTTGGTTGGCTTCCAGCCGAACGATTTGTTATATATGTATAGCGCGAGAGGGCTATTTGCCGGCGTAAAATATTTTTCGTTGGAAAATTATTCTTCGCCGAAGTAGGCCGTTATTCCAGCGTAAATATTCATTTTTCGACTCTCCGAAGATCGAATCAGCGTTTGATAAATTTGTTTCAATTAGCAGCGAGTATACGTCTAAAACGTCATATATTTTTCAGCTTTTCCCTTCGCCTCTCACGGCGAAGAAAATGAAACCGGTCAACGTGAAAATCCTCGATAATCCGTATTATACCTCTAAATTGCTTTTCTCTCTCTCTCTCTCTCTCTCTCTCTCTCTCTCTCTCTATATATATATATATATATATATATATATATATATATATATATATATATATATATATATATATATATATATATATATATATATATATATATATATATATATACAGACATGGCCAGTTAGCGTTTGCGCGTCGGACCGATCGACGCAGCAAAAGCTCATACGGAATTCAGGCATTATCCGCTCGATCGTTCCATCTTGCGCATTCATACATCGTAACCCAAAGGATCATCGTCGTTTTGTCTCCGAAGCACTTATGACATTCGTGATTTCTTCGTCGCTACATAACGTACCCAATATCTCGGCGGAGAATAATAATTATGTGATCCTGGAATATGAGCCCGCGTCTTTGAATCGAGCCCTCATGAGTTGTCGGATGTGGCTCGGTTATCCGCACACACACTCTCCTACTGTGCTATGCGATCCAGCTGATGAGGGCCAATACCAAAGGGCTTAGCTGACGGTTCTCGTCGGTATAATGCGACTAAATGCGTGCAATTCCCATCGGCTTGTTCTAGCGCGCCGCGCGCAAGGATCGCAGCTATTTGGCGTCGCGGACACAATGCGACATTATACGTCAACAGCTGCATTGTCCGTTGAAAATTGGCTCGATAGAATGATGATGATGGCGTTTCAGCTTTCTCTGAGCTTATTTTGACGATATGATTCATTAACGAATACATGTTTCCGGGCGATTACGTAATTCTTATCTATCAGTTTTTCAATGATATCGGCCGTAAGGGATGAAACTGAAAAATAGCGATTGCAAAAAAAGTGTTCGTAACGAACTTCTGTAGGGAGCAATATTTGCATCAGATATACATCGAACACAAGTGACGTTAAAAAGCAAAACTTCTGCCGTGCACATACTAGTTGTTCGTGTAAAGGGAGAGGATTTTCGCTGAAACGCGTTGCTCCATCGCTGATAAAGGATATTGTGTTTTTTCTATTCTCTTTTTGGTCCAACGCTTACGGCTTTCGATATCGAGTCTCTCTCTCTCCCTCTCTCGCGCGTTGGGTATTGAGTTCAGGTTACCTTTTTTAACGAATATATTCCACGTAATGAGGGTGTGTCGTTGATATAAAGGAAATCCAATAATAACGATTTCCATTGTTGTCATGGCGCTACGTGTGTGGCTTTTAATAAAAGCCATATATGCAGCCAGCTGTACATTGATTTTGCAGACGACAATGAGGATCTGCTTTAGAAAACAGCGTTTGTAACGATAGCTGTTCCCCGAAACTCGTTCATGTGTATGCGGCGCATTGAATAGTTAATTATTAGACGCGTAATTAATACTGCGCAAAATTCATGCTCTCGGCAGATTTAAACGATAATATCGAACGAAAATGCGCGCAGCGAGGAAATCGTTATATGGTGGTTCAATAAAAACGGAAATTATCGGGTATAATTGTTGACATTATGAATGCGCGAGTTTCCGCCTCTTTCGATGCTTCGGGCTGAACAGGCATATAATCGTTGAAGTAATGCTAACTGAATGCAATTCTTCCAGGCAGTTTTTGACGTTCATTTTAGTCATATATTATTCGTCGAATCCATTAATACATTATACGTTTCCGAGTTACTTGATTTTCTTGGTACGTCCGCTAGCTTTTGAAAATGTAGCAACGTGTGGTCTCTTTTTATCAATATTTCAACTTAATATTCATCGCGGCGAAGAATCTGGGTCATTTTAGCTGCCTTTCAGGAGGTTTTCACGGAGGCATTCGTTCATTTCCTCTTTGATCATCGGACTGCCATTTTTTTCTCTCTCTATCGCTGATTTATACAAATTACTGCGCAAATTCAATTTACCCTTAACGCCGCGGATACGGCTTATGAAAAAAGTCCAAGTTAATCGAAATTCTGTAAAAAGTATGTAACCCGCGCAGGAGAATTGAAGAAAACTTATTTCACTTAATGGCCGTTCCTGTGGAAACTAATTAAATTTCAAAGAGCTATCGGTATTGAAAAGAACGGCGTCGTTAAAAACAGAGTTCCTCCTGAATGTTTCAAATGCTCGTAAAGCTCGCTTCGAAACTACGCGTAAACATCCGAATTTCCGTCGTTAACCGCGCAACGTGTATTACTGCTCGATAATCTGTTTTCCGAAAAATCATTCAGAATGGGTGTCAGGATTACCATAATTCGATAAACCACCGAGCACCGAAAGTTCTCTACCTTACCTCAGCGCGATACCGACGTCGACATCCTCTCGAGATAACGAAAGCTCTCTCGCAGTAGCAAAGCTCGCGACCCTTCTTACCATTGCTCGCAGAGCTTTTTCCTGGTCGGTAAGATGAACAACCCCGGCTTCTCACCCCACTGCCTTACCGACAACTATTGCAACCCCGCTAGGCGCAAGCTCGCGGTTGCCGGGGGGCTGTACACTGCTCACACGGCACTTGTAGCGAAAAAGCTCCCCGTCAGTTGAAGCTCTCGCGCCTAGCGGTACGCACACGCCGGCAGTGTTGCGTCCGCGCTTTTACTCGTCGACACGTGAAAAGCCGCTCGGCCAAATCGTTTGTTTGTTTATTCTAGTCGTGCGTGAGATTCAGAGAGTGGCTTGAAAGACCTGCTATAGGTTTGTGGGACTTTTCTTGAGAAACAGGATTGCGGAGAACACGTGTGCTTTCCTGGATTTGTAAGGGGGAGAAGTTGGTTGTAAGCGTGGGTGCCACCGTCGAGTTGAGGAGGGATGTAAACAAGCGTAGTTCTGCGATACTCTGATTTTTAAAGCCAATTTTAAGCGGAATGCTTTGCGAAACGCGTGAAAATGTTTATCACACCAGCAACAATTTTTCATCGATCTCAAAACGTTGTTTCTCCCCTATGCAAGCTTATTCTCCAACTAGCATCGATGTACGCGTCAGTGTCGGATTACGTCTAATCCCCATCGACAGCGTCGAAAGGAAAGCTCGCACTCGCGCACGACTCGTAAATAAAGCGATCAGAGAAAACGCGAGAGTGACAGCCGCGATTTTCCCTTACGCACACACTTATCGCGCGGCTATAACCGTCGCCGGGGTTATCGATCCGCGCGAGAGTACAGGAAAGAACTTGCGAGCTTTTCAATGCAAATAAGCCGAGCAAGAGAGAGAGAGAGAGAGAGAGAGAGAGAGAGAGAGAGAGAGAGAGAGAGAGAGAGAGAGAGAGAGAGAGAGAGAGAGAGAGGTTATTGTGATATACGTTCTCTCGGTACGCGCCGTGTGTGTCGTATAGTATATGGGTTTGTTGACCCGAGAGAGTGTGCAAGACGCCTTGTGGAAAGCCGCTTTTCCTCTTTATCGTCCCTTATTTCCCGTCTTTTCCTTTTGTTTACCCTCGAGAGTCTACTGTTTACTTTTCTCGTTCTCTCGAGTGTGTCTATATGTTAGTGTTTACGGCTGCGTACATGTTTTCTTCAGTGGCATTACACACACGACGAGCCAGTGTTTTTCCCTCTCGGCATTCTCCTCGTTTATCCTACTTGTGTATCTGGTATGGTCTTATTTTACTGTCGGCCGACGCTGCGCTACTGCAGATCTTATTTAGCTTCTCGGGAAGTCGATTTCTGTGCAAATCCCACCCGCCGCCGCAGGTGTATGTGTCTCGTCTCTCCGGCTTTTGTTCGAATAAACAGAGAGAAAGCGCAGCCACGTTGCCGCGCGATGACGATTTTTCCTCATTTGAAAGTCTAAAAGGCGCGCGCTTGTGTGTTTATATTTCGTGCGGGAAAAGCGCCGCGTTTTCGCCATTGTTTTCGCAAGCTCCCCGGGCTGAACTATATATACTATGCGCGGCGCGAGATTATAATAAAGGTTAATACGGTTAAGCTTACTCGCGTAGAATATGTCTGTAAACTAGGCTGCAGTGCAGTTTCCCAAGTTTATAATCTTCCATTAGGACCTAAAGAGCCTCTTTGGAGATTCGAATAGCTGCGCGTACTACCGTGTACTACCCCTTCTAAATTTTCGGAACAACCTCGATCGAATTTCAGCGCAAAAAAGCTGCTGGCGCGAGCTTACGCATAATTATGCATGTAAGCATCCTCGATTTCCTTGACGTCGAGACAACTCGGGCTTCCTCGTTCAAAAACCACGAGAGCCGACAAGAAACAAAAACGTCGGCCGCACTCTTTATTAAAGCTCTATCTCTCTGGCAACTGGAATGCGAGAAACGTGATAGCGAGAGCAGAATCCAAAGTGAGCATCAGTGTGCCAGTGCGTATATATCGATTCTCCAAGGCTCGGTTAGCTACGTCCGTATGTGCGGCGATATACCATAATAGTCCGGTCGAGAGGATACACATTTTTCTCGCTTACGCAATGTGGGTCGCGTCACAAAGGCTCAGCTGCTGCTGCGACGTCAAAGCTGCTGCTCGTCCCGCACGGCTACGAGAAAAGAACACAATGCGCTCCTCGCGGCGGCGATAAGGAGTTGACCCGAGGGCCGTACCGTTGAGGATTTCACTACGGCCGATTGAATTTCAGAGGAACCTTATACAGCGTTGTTGGTCTTTTGGAAAGAGCGATTTGCTCGATGACGTATACCTTTATCTCGCGAGGGTCGTCTCCTATTCGGCGCGCGACCCGGCTTTGCATGTGCGATCGATTTTCCGTTATCAAAATAGAGGCCGTAAATGGAAACGTCAAACCGTGCGCGATTCGAAATAAGTCATTCATTCATCATACGGGCAGTGTATCGTGGGCACTGGGTAATAAACTCTCCGACAATGAAATCAAATCAATACTGCGCGGGCACTTGAGAAAAAATGTATACGACTGACGTGGAGAAATTGCCATCGGAGCGTAAATATAGCTGGACGCTATTTCAGATCCGTCTTCGCGTAACCGACATTCAATGACCCGAAGGAAACGAAAACTATGATTCCACTTATTACATATCGTATATAGAATCATCCAAAACGTAAGCAACTGCTCGTCAAAAACGAGCATCTCGATGATATCAGTGCATCGATTATCGCCTCTCGAAATAGCCTCCTCGAAGCCGTACGAATTAGGGATTTCGAGATACATCGGGGAAAACGAAATCTGAAGGATATCCTGTATCGACGAGGGTCTCGCTCTCGTCTTGGAGCTCATTTAGATGCGATCGGATACGGCGGACGACTCGCGTGAAAATCCCCCGACTCGGTATAAACACACGACGAGGGAGGAAATTCGCTTCGCAAAGGCTCGTGCGAGATAGAACGAAATTCCGAGGCCTTAATCACGGATCTTTAATGTTATTTATGGCCGCGCGGCTCGGCGATAATGAAATATCGCGGCTGATTTCCCGTGTGCGCTCTCCTGTCGCGCGGCCAAAGTTAATGGGCCGGAAGAGGAGAAAAATAGTGCGGCTTGTTTTTGTTTACTTTTCGAAGCGCATCAGCGTCAGATTGATCGGAGCTTTGAAAAAAGCTCCAGTGGTGTATTAAAAACTCTCCAGAGGTGTATTAAAAACTCTCTCTACGCGTGGGTGCAAAATTCGCATAAATTTTCTCTCCGGGTGGATTACGCTAACGCGATCTACTATACAGCTTTCTTCTTCCGCAGTCTGCATTGCGAGGCGCACAGTATGCCGCTATTTCTATGGCCGCGGCTGAGCGTAGTGTACAATCGATATTCCGGAAATTGTATCTCGACTACGTCGTTTGGTTTATACTGCGTGACCGCAGTCACGCTGAGTTATACGCGGATCTGCTTAACGACGCGAGATTATTCTTGATTTTCGGAGTCGAGAACTATTAGACGTTGCCGGATTGATCTTGCGGTCTTTCTGTAAAAAATGCATCAAATATGGTTTTCTGAAAAGGTAATCTCAGATTTCGCAGTTCTCATCCCGCGTGAGGCATCGCCGCGTGATAACCGGATATTCAAGTAATTATCAAACTCCGGCGCACATTCGTCAAACTAATACCTCCATCGAGCTCTGAACTTTCGTAGCAATTCCAGCATTGACATTTATACATGCATACCTATATCGTCGCGTCACGAAAGCACGGCGCTCTTATAGTCACCGTCATCGTCGTGTGACGTGTGCGCGGCCCAATTAATCGGCGGCGTGCAGGCTTTTATCGCGACGCCTAAATCTAATTGGCATTAGTGTGAGCGAGCGTTTTAAGTGAAATTTAGCTGCCGAGCCGCAGGGGGTTTCGCGCGACGCCACACGATGCTTTTACAGCGGCGTCAGCTGGAAAAGGGGGCGACGCTGATAAAGTTAAAGCTCTATTTGATTTTATGAGAAACTTGACTTGCCTCTGCTGCCGCGTATAATAGTGTGAGAGATGGAATTGTTCGAGCGGCGAAAGGGGAAAAGATCGGATATGGTCAGACGCGTACGTGGATATTGAAGTTTGAACATTCCTCGAGGTTGCAGCGTTCGTTTTTACTCGGTATCTCTCTCTCTGTGTGTGTGTGTGTGTGTGTGTGTGTGTGTGTGTGTGTGTGTGTTTGAGAGTGGAGTAATGCGACATGCTGGAATCTGCACCGTATTTAATGTTGGCTCGTGAAATATTCAAGTACTTTGGAATATTCAAGCAGTTCACAAATTCAATCAGCAGCACGTTTACAGACTATATTGTTTTCACTGCGAGAACGAATCGACGCACTGATGAACAGTATACTGTTAAATATTTAGTACTCGTCGTGTCGAATAATTTCGATGCAAGATTAGGTATACGTTGTTTATGGTCTCTGCTATAAGTGTGTATTTTACGTAAAATTAATGCGCATATGAACGAGGGCTAACAGAGTTTATTTATAGCCCGTTAAAGCGTAGTTAAAAATACGCAAAAAATGTTTGAATACACCTCGCTATTCATTCGAAAATAAGAAGAAAAAATCAGAGTATCGGAAGAGTCGCGGCATTAAAATATATGTCGAGCTTTCAAAGCGCTATTCCAACTCGACAGCACTGGCATACATCTCGCTTTTTCCTCCTCCGCGTGTTTGTACGGAACCCCCGAATAAATGGGATAATTCATATTAACGAACCGAGTATACTTGGAAACGCAAAGTCGCACACGTGTCTCCCGCGTATCGTGTGCGCTGGCACGAAAGTCGGAAATATTCAACTTTTCAAAAAGCTTGAATTTCGGCTTCGACCACTCCCGCACACGGTAGAGGATCAAACAAAAAACGGATTTCATTTCGCAGCCCTATAGTCCTTTGATGCGTCCGCTGTAGCTACAGTATTAGTTCTCGCGACATAGTTACACAGACGAAAGAGCGTAAAAATAAATCCGAAAAAATCGCTTCGAACACGGATAACACCAGCAGCAAGTCGGAGTCGGACAGTGACAAAATGGGCGAAAGAAGCAACGCCTCGAGTACGAGTAGCCTGGCGCTACCCTCGATTCCCGGAGCGAGTCCCGAAGGCGGGGCCAGTCCTCGCAGAGCCGTCAGTCCACTGCTCGAGGTGCGCAGGCCTCACTGCACCCTCAACTGCGACCACTGCAGCGGATACCTCGAGGATCTCTACAAGCACAGTAGGTTATTCGAGAGTGTTTCCACCGCATAATGCCAACGGTACAAAAGCTGTACGAGCTATATATAACGCGTAAGATACAAAAGCTACAATTAGAGGATATAATATACAACTCGATGGGTGGTTTACGACTGCGGGGGATGACGGTTCTGAATATTCACGAAGCTGAAAATAGAAGCGGGTTAATTAAAAGCGAGCCGCTGTAAACGGGCCATTTTTTGCCGTGAGCTTGCAGTGATGAATTTTCGCGCTTCCATACTCGTAAAAGAGGGTTCGTACCGTTAAATTTTTACTTTACCAGCTCGGGGCGCGAAGAGTTTTTCGGATAATCCCGCGGGTTTACGTCCCTTTTTTATTGTTAAATCAGGGCGGGGGGAGAGGCCCTTTTGCGCGTCGCAATTAACGAGCGTGTAATCAAAGTAAAAGCGCGATACCCTCGTGCAATGCCGCAGGGCTATGAATATTTCAGTGGCGGTATCCACGAATGGTCAGACGCTGGCTGAGCGTTCGATCGCACGTTAAGTTATTTTACTGCTTGCTAGTTATCGGTATAACGACCGGATCGATCAATACGATTTCTTTCTCTCAAACTTCTATAAAGGAACATTATGCATTCTCTCTTTCACGCACTTTCGCCTGTTTGTCTTGCGTGAGATCGAATTTTCATTCGAGAGAACGATCTATACCAGGAACGAACCTTCGCGCAAGTGAAATCTCGGGCGCCGCAGCTGTCGTAATCCAGCTTTTCTCGTCGAGCACTCCCATCCACTCTTAATTAAAAGACCGCGAGATGGACGTGAAAAAGCGATATCTCGCGCAGATGATGCAGTGCGCGTCATTATTATTATTATTATCATCATCTGCGGGGGTAGAAAGACCCAGTATATATAGTCGAACCTTGAAACACTGCAGCAGCGGCGTCCAAGTGTTTGACCGAAGTGACAGAGTGACCAGAAGCGAGTATAGTCGCTGGGAAATCTAAATGCCAGGAAGTTTAACGACGACGCGACGTTGGCTGTCGATGCCAATTGCACGCGAGCGCACTCGAGCGAGCTATGAACAATGCGTGTCAGGAGCGAAACGCGAGATGATAGAGACGCCCCGGCTAAATCATTCGTGTACGTGTACGTGCGTGGAAAGTTAATGAAGTAGATGGCCGAGTCAATGGGTGGCCCCGATAGTATGGGTATTGTCCGGTCGCGTTTTGTTTATCGCGTTCTTATGCCCTCTGCTATTGTTCGGTGAGTATTTTGCGGTGATTGCGTTAATTTGCTCCGCTGTGCAATCGGATTAATTTAGTTTCATTCGGTTATTACTCGGCACGTTACATTTCTAACAGTCGAGAGCTTGCAAATGAACAAAAGCACTGCTCTATCGATTTCATGTTCGTTTCATCGGTGCAGCAATGTTTTATTCAATCGACACGATCGATCGTGCTAAAGTACGCAGAAAATTGTCCCCGCTTCAACAAGTATCGCAGAAATTAAAAAAAAAAGAAAAAGCGCAACACGAATAGCGCGAATTAAAAAGCATGAAGGATGGCGACTAGTGCAGTGCACCTCTGAGACGCGACGGGGCTCTCACCTCGAGCAATCAATACGCTGGCTGCATTCCCGTCTTCGAGTGTCTCTCGCGCCGTGCGAGGAAAACCGCTGAATTCCCAGACACCGAGAATCTTCTCTCTCGGCTCTGCATCACTATACGGCGCGGCGAACTTTATTGCGAGTCCGATCGGCTGCAGTTTTACGCGTACGTGCATATAATACAAGCTCTGCCCCCCCTCTCGCTAAATCAGCCGAGATAAAAGAGAAATTTACGGCGGACGACACTCTCATATCCGAAGAAATATTTCCCAGTGCGCGTTAGCCAGATAAAAAGCCGATATTTCAAGCGACCGATCTGACGCGTAGTCGAGACGCTTATATTCTTTTCAGATCTTCCTGCACTTCTGGGAAAAAACGAATAGCGAGCAGGTGGATTGAAAATTAACACGGGAGCAGCCAGCTGGATGATTAGCGTTGAGAGAGAGAGAGAGAGAGAGAGAGAGAGAGAGAGAGAGAGAGAGAGAAAGAGAAAATTACCTTCCGAGCAGAGTCACGTATACGCTTCTCCGAAACTGCACTGCTGCTGCAGCTCGCTGTGTTGGCTTTGAGTTTAATTAGCACATGGTAATCGATGCGCGCGCTCCAACTGCTTCTTTTTACCTTCGAGCTTGAAAATCGTTGTGAACGATTTCCTCATACGACTTCGAGCCTTGTGCGAAAATTAATTGCCAGATGGTTTACAAAGCATTACGTTGCTGCTCCCATCGAAATGACGCGCGTAAAATTCACTTTGCCAACGCGTTTCCGCGCGCCCCGCGCACATATAGTATAACATACAACTTAATTTCGAGAACGACGCGTATTCTCCGGTTTCTTCCCTGCGGACTTCGTTTGCGTGCTCCGAATCCATCTTGGGTCGGGGGAAAAAAGGGACGATTTTTCTCCGGCGGATGAATGAGAGTCGCGGAGCAATTTCAGGTTATAACGAGGTAAGAGCGCCCGCGGCGGTCTGAAATATACATCTTAGTTTCTGTAACTTTTGCCCGACAGTCGACACGCGTATATAAACTCACATTAGGCGAGTTTCCGCGCTCGCTCGTTGTCTATGGAAAGCACTCTCCTGTACGGCTTTAGTTGGTTTAAATATTAACGCGCGTTAAATTTTCGGTTACATTGTATCATGCGCATTTTCCTGCATCGAGTTTGTCTTATTCCAGAGAAATGTTATCAAAGCTCCGTAACTTTGAGGCGAGGCTCCTTTGTGAGCTTTTTTTCTGAAGCGACCTTGAGCTTTCAGAATTTGTGCGTGTCGAATATATTACGCTTTTTTCATCTCCCTGACTGGGGTTGTAGTTGTTTACGTCGACTGTGCATGTTATGTTTTTTCATTATAAATTCTCGCGTTGGGATTCCGCGTGAGCGAAGTGGATGAAAAGTTTTCCAGGGAAAAAACAAGATGAAAGCTTCAAAGTCTGCAATGAATTTGCAGTCTGCGAAGTGATTACAGCGAGTCATCTTAATGAGTTTTGAATGAATTTTTTTCTTCTGTTGCAGAGATCATAGAGGGAGTTCGAAGAGGCGGCGGATCCCCCTTAAGGCCTTTTCTAGATGAAACTTCTGTCGACGAAGAAGTAAGTTCATCAATTTCAACATCGCATAGTCTTCGGATAATTAACATTCCAATTTTCGCTTCTGCGCAGGTTGCATCGTTAATGGACCGATGTTGGGCCGAGGATCCTGCCGGTCGACCAGATTTTGCCGGGCTCAAAGAGATCGTTCGCAAAATCAACAAGTAAGTTTTCGTCCCCTCATATTACACGTTATACCATCCACTATACCTAGAGAGTTGACGAAATCAATATCTATTCGTGAAATCCGTGTCCGGCTAGTGTAGCATCGCTCTAAAGTCTCGAGCCTATAAAAAGCATCCCGAGCTATCAGAGTCAGTTTTTTTTTTCACTTGGTCGCTGACCCAGATTCGAACTTGTCGGTGCTCTGCTGCTCTCTAGAGTCATAAACCTCGCGCGCTGCAATATGTTGCTCTCGGGCGCGCTAGTCTCAATGATTTTTGGATTTTATTCATTTTTAAAGATCCGAATCTCCGCTGGCTGCAGTAAAAAGCCCGGGAGTCGGATATTTCACACGCGCGCCGAGGTTCTTTGATCTTCAAAAATGACGAGAAACGGAGATACAGGGTTTACTACTGGATTCGCGAAACGATATTACATCCCAGCCGTGTACAAAGCGAATTTCGTTTCGTTTGGACTGAGTTACACGATAAGAAAGATACTATCCCATTTCCGCGCCAAGAGGAGCAAAGGACAGAGCCAACCATCAAGCCATCAAAAACACTCAGAAAAACGAGCGAATCGTGGATTCACCTTGCTCACGACGGCGCAGCGCCAACGAAAATAAAGACTACGTATGTGTGGACGATGGGAGGCAACGTGTCCGGGAAAACATTGTGTCGCAAAGAAAAGTCCCCGGGGCGCGAGTGCGGCTACGTGGTCGAGTAGCTCTGCGTGACTGGGCCTCCGTGCCTCCGTCTTCCCTCCTGTACGGCTGCACATAGATACGAAGGGTTGAGAGGAAGAGAGGTGTCGACGGGTCAGTCACCTCTGATATTGGCATACTTCCCGAGTTTTGTATCGATCCAAGCTTCCACTGGCTGTCTCTCGACGCCGTGTCCTCTCGCGGCGAAACAATAATCCTTTTCTCGATGGAATATCGCGCGACTTTGTACCGTTTTCCAAGACAACGAGCCGCATAAAAAACTTGCGAAATGTCGGGCTGTAAAAAAAGTTGGAAATGAATCGCCTCGCATTCGTCTATAAAAGCTTACACGTATGCGTCATTGTAAACGTAGCCTTGCGCTTGACCAATGCTGGCTCGACAACCGCCAATGACACGCCTCATAATGCGTCGACCGCAAAAACTCGTCTGACTCGGCTTATACACACACAAGCTCTCTTTACGCCCGAGGAGTTTTAGGTGTCCATCCCGCGATATTGCGACGTGAGATCCCCGGAAAAAATTTCATTTCCACATTCTCGACTTCGCCGGTGTCGAAAAAGAAAGTCGGGGCACTTTGAAATCGACGTGTACACCGGAAAGCTCACGGGTAGTCCGATAAATAATTCAAGCTCGCAAGCGTATAAATAAAGGTGAATAAACGCGAAAAGATGCCACTAGCCTGATATATCCGATACATATACGTAACGAGCACACGAGAGACTACTTGCGGCCACGGAATTTCGGGGCTAAAGTTCAGCGCGTAAAATACGGCGCCCTCGAGATGAATTTTTCATCGGGCCGAGTTTGATACCGCAGCTGCAGTTTTAATGAGCAGCTATTACGGGCCTCGCAACACTTGAAGCGATTCTTCCGAGCGACTCTATGCGAATTCTGATGAAGTGACTCAAGTGCTGACTAGCGGAAAATATGCGCGCATTGTTAAGAAGCAATTAAGCTCGACTCGGTTAATTATGAACGAGCGGCCGCGTAATAGGTGCATTACCAAATTGAAGAATCGCATTAAGCAAATGGCCGAGCACATCTCCGCGAAGGAGTTATGAAAAGCTCGGTGCAGTACGCAAACTTTGAAATAACCGCGCGGAACTTTCGAACCCTCTTCGCGTCGTTTTTCCGAGTAAGCTTTCGTTAAGAGCTATGCGCGCTCTCAAACACTTGCTCGTGACTTTCTTATACGTATATAATTCGATATACGTGTCAAAGGACCATCCAGCAGATTGGACCGATCGCCGGGATGTAATTTAATTTAATGAGATCTTAAAGTCTGCCTTCGAAGTGTAAAGTCGACGATGAAACTCGAGTCCGAAGTTCCGAGCGATACTTAAGGGAATTTCGTCGGAGAGAAACTAATATTTGACGGGTTAACAGAACTCGGCGCTAGAGGGTCGCGAAGATTTCGCGGCTCTTTTGACTCGGAAAATAGTCACGGATTGTGTGCGTATGATAATTCTCGGTAAATATGTCGCGGGATTAAATGCTCCAGCGCTCGTGACGCAAATGTATTCACACGAATGAAATTCACGCGTATCAGGGCGATTATACGCGTAGCATTTTAATTTAATTAGTCACAACCGCGCGCAGAAATTACATCTCTCGTTATATGATACACCTTTTTCATTTATTCGCAATACACCAAATGCACTTGAACGTTCACTTTTACCGCTCGACGTTTCGCCTCCTTAGGCGCAGTTTCCAGGCCGCCGACTGTTTAACATTTTTCACCTACCGGGAGTGTATCGAGTTGTGAATTATTCATACATCGAGAAGTTTTTGTGTTACCGAGAACTAGCCCGTATATACGTCTGTGATTCGGTGAATTCATCAGCCAGGAGGGGAGTCGGCTCGTTCTTGCGGAACGACGAATTCGGTGCTGTGTGGGGGAGTAATATATAGGCTGACTGATGAAAAATAACTCGGTGTTATACCCTCGTCCTGTACATAGAAATACGTACGAGTGGAGTAAGAATATTAGAAAATATTATCTCTACGTCTCACGCGCGCGCGAGTCTTTACATGCAGGAAAGCTCTCTTTCCCTCGCGCGGGAAGAATAAAAGAACGAGAAATTCACGGCTTGATGCACTTTTATGACTGACAGGATGAATTGCCGCTATAACGTAGATAAAGATGAAATGTTTTTACTTCCTTCGTCGCGAGGAAAGCAGTTAATTAGAGATAAGCTACTGGTAGGGAGTTTAATAAAAGAGAGGCACCAAGTATATATGCACGAGTTTTATACACCGTTTAAAGAGATTAAAAGCAATCTCTTTCCGATCAGGGGTTTGTTTAAACTACGAGAAGCGCGGAAAGAATGTGTGCGCGAAGCAAGTCCGAGATATTAAAAGTCTGGATAAGGGAGAGAGAGAGAGAGAGGGAAGAAGTTCTTATATATCATCTCCACGGAGACCTCGTTCCGCCCCCCTCCAAGCTCGAATGCAAGCTAATATTTCCCCGAGCAAGAGTAACTTCCCTTATACTCTTCTCTCTCATTAAGAAAAATGTGTGCCTGCCTCTGGCTTTCACAGCCGCGCGCGTGTCTCGCACCTGTTAGCCGCGCACAAAGGGTGACTCTTAATTCCGCAAAAATCCGTGATTCCTTTTTTTCTCCGCCGAGAAACTGCATTTTTTGAGCCACTTGCAGCATCGCCGCTGTGATAGCGTCCTCCGCAATTTCAAACCGTCAGCTCGTGTGAGTGTATAACGTGTGCTACCTACTTTGCTCCACTTACGCGCTATAACCTCATTTCTCGTCGGCTTAGAATCGGTGCATATATACATCGGCCGCAATTATTATCGCGGCGGCACGCGAAAATGTCCCGAGATATCACGTGCTCGCAAGCTAGCTGCAATATTATTATAATGGCTCGAGAACCCGATGACTAGTTCTTTCCCCTCGTTGTTTGCGTGATATACACTCAATCGTCCCGCGATAAAGCAAATCTCTCGAAGGGTTGTATACCGTTGTATAAAAACATCGCCATTATCCGCGATTGGACTCTCTCGGTATGGATGTTACTGCTCTTCGGAAACTGATTCGAAAACTGCGATAGAGTCTAGTAAAAATTCATTACACGCTCGGCGCTTTATGAATATTGCCCCGAACAATCGCATAAATTTCTCCGTCGAAACGCGTCGGATTATACAACAGTGTATATAAGCTGCCGTATCATGGGCCGCATCGAAACGCGCAACGTTGAATAAATCCGCGCAAATAAGAACGGACAAAGCGCACAGCATCTCATCGCGCCGTTATACGTGCGCGCGCGGCAATAACAATAACCCGCGGTGCTGCATCTCCCGCAATACTAAACGTCGCGCGGGCGCCGGTATTAAAATACCTCATCGTTAAATTTACGAGTTTGTTTTGCGGATTTATCCCCGCAGCGCGCGATGCAGCTTTCTCACCGCATATATACATACGTATCGATTCATCCTCTGTTCTACGATGCGTATACGGTGCGTCGTATACAGGGGCCAACAACGTTGTGAGCCGGTATGACGTCGTTAAAGGCCTCCTCGGATCGGATTTTACACTCGGTTGCAAAAGATTCACGAGGCGACGCTCAGCCCACTTGGTAATACGTCACGCGTGTGCGTTCTAAAATACGTGATTCCAGGGTGCGAGAGAAGAGAGTAGAGTCGGTTGTAGCACGTAATTAAGAGCGCAATGCAGTCCGACGAGGGTTGGAAACTAATGCCGACGCGGAGACGTACGTGAATTCGCGCTCGCATCGAACTCCCGTCGATATTCGATTACTCGGAGGGATATGCGCAGTGGATTTTTAATGAGACTGTGGGTACCTGCGTTTCGCAAAATTCTGCAAAAATAATTCGTTCTATAAAGTCAAAGGCGTTTTATACAACAGAAGCCTTTGACTGCAGGAGGCAATTTACCGCATTCTCTTTGCGGGTGTAGGTCGAGCGAATTTCGATTTCCCTTCTCCTCGAGACCGGTGCGCATTTTCGTTCTTTTGTTCAAAGCTCATAGATCGCTGCGGTCACGTTTCCAGAATTAGCATAAAGCCGCTCTCCTGCAGTAGGTCATCGCGATCGGATTCTTTCCTCCAGTCGAAGGCATGAACACCGACGGAGTCCCTTTTAATCGAGGCGAACGAATGCCTCTAGCGTTTGTTTCGATGCAGCGCTCGTGCATTATAATGGCTTTATTTTTTGTCGGAAAAATTGACTTTTTTTATATTCCAGCGATATGCACCGGGAAATCTAAAAATGAGAAAATTATATAGTTCGAATAAACTTTCCTCGTAAACTCAATCTCTGCGTGCGGATTTGCATTGGAGATCGCGGAGTCCGATGAAAAAGTTGACCGACTAGTTGAGCGCGTATAATCTTGAGTCGAGACCGATAATCGTAAAGTTTCTCGATGCGAAAACTAACTCAGCGCGTACGAAACTCTGCGAATGATTTTTTCTCCGAAGTTGCTAATTCTCTTTTAATCACCGGGCTCATTTGTCATTTTTGTTTCGGACCGGTGATTAGAGTGCGCGGTCTTGTGGCGACGACAAGTCCATCGATCAATTTGCGAAAAATGTGTCCACCTAAAACTATGGCACTAAATACCAGAGTTTTGATGATAATCCCGAGCGCATTCCGGTCGATTAATTGATGCCATCGTCAACTGCCTATATAGTAGATGGATAACCGGTTGGTTCGATAAACGCCTCGATACACCGCGCGGTTTTATTTCGCATTACGTGTGTGGTTTTATTGGCCTATTCGTTGAGAAAGAGAGAGAGAGGGAAAATCACTTTCGAGGACATTATTTTCGGACGTAGTGTAGAATGCGGTATAGGTCAGCTGTTTTAATGTCCCAAATTGGCGATAACCCGGCGCCAAATACGCTGCAGAAAAATTTCGCTACTTTTTTTCCGTGAAAAGTCGAAAAAAATTCTTAATTAAAGGTGAGTGCACTCGAAGCTTTCCACGATACTCTTTGTAATCATGATGAGCATAAAGGAAGTAATCGTTAGACAGTTGAACTCAATTATACTAATGAAGAGTGTGCTACCTGGAAATATTCATCGCTGAACCTCTCGCGTTTTATTCCTTACGCGCCAACGCTCAAAAATTTTCAGGAATAATTATCCGACACAGAATTAATACCTCGTTTGCCGTTCGTTAATTGAGTGCGTATACGAGCGGTATTAATATTTTTTATAATTTATACTATACATATCCGAGTTTTATTCTTTCCTCGAGTCGTTATATTCTCGTGTAATACATCGGACTTTTTTCCTTCTCCGCGGAGAACATCCTTTATACTATTCTCCTCGGGCAAGATTAACGTTCTCTCATTCACATTGTGATCCAGAGCCAGTAATTTACGTGCGTGCATGCAGGCTCTTCCCTATCTGATATGTACATATTTTCAATTTAATTTTAAATCCACGTGGCGAGGCTAATAGAACGGATGCGAGCTTTTATACTGAGAATAAAAATTTTAATTTGCGTGCACCAGTTTTCAGGAAACAACAATGAAAATAAAACCTCTCCGCCGGTAGTATTTTTTAACGAAGGTCGACGAGTATAACAAGACGCTCGTAAAATGAGTTTTATGTTTACAGTATACATTTATTATTTTCTGCGTAGGAGTAAATAGAAGAAGTTTGGGAGTATGGTGTTATAAATCTATGTTATTTCTCGAGGTGTATTGGACAAAGTATAGCTTATATTAGGGATGTTTGTTTGGAAATTATCCTTAAACTCAATTTAAGATGTTGTACTAGAAGGATATAACAATAAATGAAACGAAGCTTTATAAATGATGAAATGAGCTATTCGGAAAATCCAATTTTCACCTCCAATGTGTCCAGTAGTAAAATCAGCTCTCGCGTCAGGCGCTAACACTCTCGCCGCGGCACAGTCACGATGATGCGGGATTAAAAATTCATAACAGCACTCAGGATTTCAATTAAAACTTTTTCCAGGGACAGCCGCATCAACAACCTGCTGGACAATCTGCTGTCGCGTATGGAGCACTACGCGGACAACTTGGAGAACCTCGTGGCCGAGCGCACGGCTGACTATCTCGAGGAGAAGCGAAAGTGCGAGGAGCTGCTCTATCAATTGTTGCCAAAGTGAGTTTCCTCTCCCGATAAAACGACTTCTGATGTCTTCTCTGCTGTCACTCTTATTAAGAAGCGGCCCCCGAGGAAATCTCACGGCTGTCCGCGATATTGATGATCGGTTTTGTCGCTTCACTGTGCACTTTTTTTCTCATCGCTGATGCAGAACTCAACGCGGAGCTTTGACTTTGTTAATTATTGTTGGTTTAAGCCCTCGGGCTGGAGTCGTTTGTTCTTCTCTCTCCGAAAACCGTCTAATTACGCGACAGCTTTAATTAGCGCGGATGTCTAGCGATGAGCGTAAAAACGCCCGTTTTACCATTTCGTAACGCGAACCTGCGTGTACTTTGACTCACTTTTCATCCCTCGAATTCAATGGCTAATTAAAAACAAACTTTGCGTTACGTTACGCGTGCCGTTTGTGAATTTTAATAACAATATTATCATGGTTATCATTCATCGTTTACCTTTGCGTGATAAGCGTCGCGGTTCTATTATATCGCACGCCGCGGAATTTTGTATCGCTAATTAAGCCCCGAGCAGCGCGTCAGCGACAAAGCTCTATCTCGAAAGCTAGTGTCTGGTATAGTCGCACGGTCGTGGAGAAAACTGATTCCTCGCTAAATGGTCGTCGGCAGTAGTAGTGCGCGACAACGTTGTTGCCAAATGGAGAACGTGCAATTACCGCTCACTGTTTTTAACGAGTCTACGAGCAACTCGAATTGCGTCTGTCTTTTCGGGCACGTGCGTCGTGTCCGATGTTTTTCGCGTCGCGGACTGTCGGCAGCGTATAATTGTAGCCTTGTTCCGCCTCGTTGCCGATGAAATGCGAGTTTGAGCATGCGGTTTTCGCGGAAACAGCAGTTGGTATCAAGCTTGAATTGGACGCGTGACGCCCGCGAGGAATTGGTACTTTTTTCGATTTAACTTTCCGATAGCTGTGAGTAACTTCTAAAGGGATAATCCCGTTTCGTCGCAGTAATCGGCGTCGATCAAAAGCTCTTCTGTCCTATTCTTCTCGCGCCGCGGTTTTTCTTAATTGTCCTCGATCCTCCTTCATTTTCCCTCCGACTCCCCTGAGTTTCTCTAGTTCGGAAAATTCAACGGCGTCGGCATCAAAGACATATTCACGAGACGTGCAGGGCGGACCGCGAGTGAATTAAAAATCCGATTGTCGAGCGCGCAGGAACGTTTAATTAAAGTGGTCTTTCTTACAATGCACACCGACTCACTGGCTTTTTACTCTCGTTTGCAAATTAAAAATCGAAGATAAATACGCGAACGAGCGATCGTTAAAGTTTTTGCTGTGATAAACGCGGGTCAGCTAATTTTCCGGGGCGCTCTCGATTAGCCTTTTTATCGCGCCCTCATCCGATCGAGAAACATAGCTTACAAAGAAGATAAGCTTCCGGGAAATTCTGTGAGATATATCGTGGGAGAAACGCGCTCTGCGAGCAAACGAGTAGGATCCTATACTTTGTCGCTCATTGTTCTCGGGCGTCTTTGTCTGTTCGCAGGTCTGTGGCATCGCAGCTGATCCTGGGCAGGAGCGTAATCGCCGAGACGTACGATCAGGTGACGATTTATTTCAGCGACATCGTCGGCTTTACGAGCCTCTCCGCCGAGAGCACACCCCTCCAGGTCGTCGATCTGCTCAACGATCTCTACACGTGCTTCGACTCGATCATTGAAAACTTCGACGTTTACAAGGTGAGTCGCGGAGGCTATTCTGTATTCATGCCATTTGGAGAATCTTTTTTCTTAATAAATTGGACGATTAAATCACGGGAGAAAGTCTCTCTTAAACGAGCTTTTTCTCTCTTTCCCTCGATTTAGCCGTGCATTATTTTCTTCCTGGAACACATATATTGCCTCGTGACCTACAACTCTCACCGCCGCTAAATAAGGATCTTTACTGCAATTTTAACAATCGCGCGAGTTCCAAAGAAAAATTCACTTTTGAATAACTCAGCGACTTTCGGATTAAAAAGCGGCGCAACAACGACGACAACAACAACAACAACGAGCCTGGCGCGCGAGTCAAAGAATCATGCGGCTCTATACGCGTTTCCGGGCTCGCTGCCAAGAATAATTTTCTCGCAACGCCGGAGAAGAAAGCACAGTGGCACAACAGGAGTGAGAGGAAACGAGGACGAGAATAAGCGGAAAAAAGCCACGAGTTTAGCGCCCTCGTCACGTGCGCTCACGGAGAAAAAAGTTCTCTCTCTCTCTCTCTCTCTCTCTCTCTCTCTCTCTCTCTCTCGGCGCGGCTTTGAGAGCTTAAATGTCTCACGTCTCGCAAATCACGAGAGTTTCTCGCGTAACGACCCCCACTAGCTCGCTCTTTTTATCTTCACCCCGTATGTGTGTGCTTGGGTGCGAAGGTACGAACGAATTGAAAGGGACGAGTCCCTTGGACACGAGCGAGGAAGAATGAAGACGACGCGCGAAATTGAGGACGAGAGTAAATGTAGCCCATACGTAGTTGCGCTGTTGCGTCAGGAGGTAAATGAATTCGCGCGTCACTGCGGCAGACTATGGTAATCGAATTCCGCTGCAATTAACTTGTTCCCTCTCTTTGTACGATACAGCCTTGAGAATATCCAGTGAGAGCTGTCGGCTCTTATCGAAGCTCCTGCGCGCGCTTTTTAACGCGATTGTCTCATCCAATTAGATTATTCAACGCCATCAGTGCGCACGAGTCAATCAACGCGCTAATACCTCGACGGAAAGCTCTCGCAACAAGTTGCCGCGCTCTCGCCTCATTCGCTGTTCGTCAAAGCGCATGAAGAACGAGATCGAGCCTGGTCCAAGCACACACGCGCAAATCCGCTTTATAATTCAAAGCCGCCCCTTCTAATTTCCAATTCAAAGCAGTTATCGTTCTCCGGCAATATCGGAGCAGCCGAATTCGGGGCACCGTGATCGTCGAAAGCTCTCCGCGGTTCCGGAGACTTTCGAGCGATCCATCGACTTGACTAATCCGCTGCCACACTCCGCCTGCGCCCGTCATAAAGTCGAAGCTGAATGGCCATTCAAAGCTCCTTATTCTCTCGTGCTATGTACCCTCTCACGGTGTGGCTATACAAGCATACGCGTCTCTAACCGGTCCTCGTCCTCATTGGCAATCCATTAGTACGATATTGCGGAGGTCGGCCTCTCCGGGCTCTGTAGGCCACTGCAGCTGCTGCTTTCGACGCACGACTACGTTCAATGCTTCTGATTGGATTTCGCGTTTGCCCGGATGTAATAAGCCAACGAGCAGAAAGACGGATGGGCAATTTTTTTTCTCGGTCCAGCTCTGTCCGACAGTCAGACGCTGAAAAAAAGCTCCTCTCCTGCGAGTGATGTACGAGCTTTTATTTAGTCGTTTCGCACACTTGCCGTACAAGGTAGACACGCCCGACGAATACTAATTTACTTGAACGAACACCATCGTGGCGAGGCGTCCCACTGCTCGTTTCGACTCTGCTCTAGCGTGTTTGATTGTTCGCCGCCGAGCAAACAGTGCCGCACTCCACTGCATACAGCGCGGCGTATTGCATCGGTGATTGCTCCGCGGGTCCATTCTCTCGCGCGTCAAATATGTAGGGGGTGTTGGGATAACGCTATATAGCGTGTATTCTCTGCAGCGCTGTTTTGAATTAATCCGCATACTCGCGCCTCGGGGCGAATGTAGGGCGAGTCGTTGTTTCTGGAATTGCTTGGCTATATACACGCTGAGACCTAATAGAGCTGTCAAGGATTTTCGCGCGTTTTTGTGGACGTGTGCTGCAGAGAATAGCGGAGGAAAACAGGGCCTTGCACCTCGATTTTTCGAGGAAAATAAGGGGCGCCGAGATCGATCGAGCTTTCGCTGGAGTAAATAGAAAAGACGGCGCCCAAGGCTGGAAATCGGAGTTTTCAGTTTTCGTAAGCACGTCGTCAGGATCCAATCGAGCCTTCAAGCGCACGCAGCCGTTAAACAGAAGTGGCCCTATTCAAAAAACAGCACGAAGTCAATTCAACGCCGCCGCATATTCTTGGGCTGAATAGGGGAGCCTACACGAGAAATATCTTCTCGACGCTGTAACTAATGCCTCTGTTGGACGGCTCATCTCCCCTTGTTCCTATATGGAATAGAGAGTGAAATCCTTGAGCAGAAGGAGGGTCGAGATTTTTCGAAGGGCTATCTCTCGTTTGATTTTTCAGTTTAACTATAACAAACGATCCGTTGTATGATTACAGGTGGAAACAATCGGCGACGCTTACATGGTGGTTTCGGGTCTGCCGGTGAGGAACGGCATGAACCACGCGAGGGAGATAGCCAGGATGAGCCTGGCCCTGAGGGACACGGTCATGACGTTCAGTATTCGCCACAGGCCTAACGAGCAGCTCAAGCTTCGAATTGGCATGCACAGTGGTAAGTCGACTCCATTATGCCATTATCTCCGTATAACCCCTCGGCTTTTCATATCTCTCATTAACCAGATGTTATCGACGATAATGACTCCACTTGAATGATTCAAGACGCGCGAAGGCCGAATTTCCCGCTGATCAATCTTCCGGAACACGCGTGCAAGAGATTTCTTACGAGATCCAATGAATCATTGAGCGTGCCATTACAATTATTCTACGTCTCAACTTCGGCGGGAATACGAACTCCATGAAGAATCTCGTCGAGTGAAGGAACTTGACCGTAGGGCATCCTCGCCGCGAACTTTTAATTTTTCCTTCTTTTACCGTATATATAACCCAGATGGGGATACAAAAAAAAAGAGAAATTCAATAGCACTACTTACACTTTTCTAATTACGTAAGAAAGTTTCGATGCTTTTTCCCCAAGTTTCCGTGTACCAGCTCTTTCAGGCTCTAAACAATAGCCCGTGTGATGAGAGAGCTTTTTTCTCGGGGGCTGATACAGAGAGAAAAACCCAGCCATTCTTCACTCGGCTGGATTATTTACCCCGACGAGTCTCGCATCGGTATAAGAAATACAGGCATGAACTTCTGGTAAACGAGTAGCCGAGATGCTCGAGATGATTCATTCGCTCTTTTCCCGCCAATAATAGTTCTCCGGAAGGAAAAAAAAAAACGCCGACTCGCTTTTTTTTTCTCTCCTCGTCAAGTCCATCCGTAACTTTCGAGCGTTTTCCTTGATAACTCTCTTCCTCCTAAAATCCTCCAGGAAGTGTACAGACGGACGAGGAGGGGAGTTTGGCTTGAAATATTACAAACTCGGCCCGGGCAGTTTGTCGCACTGCAGCAGCCGATTGATGGCATCCATCGTACGTGGCTCGTTAATCTTTTCGCCGACGGAATCGATTTTTCTCCGGGGAAACTTTTTTTCCTTCTCTCTTTTCGGGCTACTGTCTCGGTTATTTCGCGACTGTGAATCGCATATACGCGTTGCTTTGTTCCGTGAAATTACGGAGGGAAAATGAAAAAAGGCTGGTGAAACGGTGCGCAAACGGATTAATTAATTTTCAGTCGGTGGAAAAATTATTTTGCCCGTCGCTTCGAGTGTATAATGAGATTTTATTGTGCCGCTCGCTGTTTCTTTATTCAAAAGCCGGCTCTTTCTACGCCGGCGATGCAGCAGGCGTTTTTTTATGCACTTGAAGTAGTGGAGTAAGAAAGTTTTTCATTTATTTTCGCAACGTTCCGGACAGCGCTTGATCAAAGTCGAAAAATGCACTTTATTCAGAGTGGTTCCTTTCCGCGCGTACGAAAGCGCTTTAAAAATGATGCGCCGATCGACGTGAAGACTTCCCATATACTGGCTACTCGGGGAATGCTACATCAAAAAATTCGCGAGCGAGACGTGGGTGCAGTATATAAAACCCATCTAAAGCCGAATATCGTCGCTTCCAGAGGGAAACGTATTTTCTCAATAATTTCGCGCACGACTGCATTAATGAGCAGGAAAAATACAGGCGACCTCGTTCCGCGTCTAATAGCTTCATCAAACTTGTGCTGGGTTTATCGATGCGTCGAAATTTTCATGACGGGATATTGAATTTTACGCGCACCACAGGTTCGTGATATCGTAATGCGACGCGTGGTTTTGAAATTTTAATCCACGATGCGCATACCACCTGCGTAATCCCTCTCAGAATAAAGAAATACCGCAGAGATGGCGACGCGACTGTGTAAATATAGAGAGAAAAAAAACCCTCGAGCGTTCTTTCACTGACCTCCACTCAAACGCAACTCGACCGAGTTTCCAAACGCTTTCACTGAATGTTTGATGAAATGAGAAAAGCAGCCGCTGCTGGCTGTTCACCTATACACGCATTGTCCATCGCTAAATTATTAATCTGTCTGTGTGTTTCAGGTCCCTGCGTCGCGGGTGTAGTTGGCCTGAAGATGCCGAGGTACTGCCTGTTCGGCGACACGGTAAACACGGCTTCGAGGATGGAGAGCAACGGCGAAGGTAAGCGCGCGGCTCTTTGAAAATTTCATTCTTGTATGTGCGTGTATGTGTGCAGGACAGAAAGAGAACATACGAACAGCTCCCCCGAGGGGTTTGATGATGCGCCTCGGCGTGTTTGCGCCGGGAAAACAAACCCCGAAAAAGTGCGCGAACGAACTTGCGCAGGATGAGTTTTCTCCTTTATTCTTTTCCTCTATAAGCCGCACGGCTTTGAAGCTGGAGTTTGCGCTCCACAGTGTGAAAAGCTCGGGAAATCGCGAGGAAATGCCTTCGTGCTGCTGGTGCAAATTTTCTGGCTTTTAATGAGCTTTTAAAATATAAAAGCGGTAGAATGGTCAAGTCTGACGAGATGAGAATACGCTCATGTTCGTATTAGAGAAACGACGATCTAAATTCATAGAACGACGCAAATTATCATCCGCGTCGGCTCTTCGAAAATGCAAATTTTACTTCACCTACGATGTTCGTCAATTTCCCTCCGAAAATCAGCCCATCATCAACGATCGAAAAAGAAAAATCCTCAAACCAATCAAGTCCATCCCTGAAGCTGTGTCCGTCAATCGCAGCGTGAGCGAGGCTGACATCGGAAAATTATTTAGCGACGCGCATATACGTGTGCCCCGGATAGAACGAAATTATAACGCGAGTAGCTATTAGCTCCGCACACCTATGCCGCGGAAGCTCTGATTCAGCCTCTGCGCGCGTCATGCCAACGCGGCTAAAGAGTGTAATTTTCTCGTTAAACGCGCTCGCCGCGTGCGAGCATCGCTCTAATTGATATCGCCGCCCATCGAGGTTGCTGCTCCAATTACCTAGGCATTGAACCAAACTGTTTTTTTTTCGCATCGATCTCCTCTCGTCGCAATTCCAAAATCACGAAGCGAGAATGCCGCTCGCGGATATGAGAGGAGGTGCAGAATCTGCAGTCTTGGAGGAGAAAAAAAATCTCGGAGTGACTGAAGCTAAATAGGTCGAGTCAGACGAAAGCCGTGTATGCGTGCGCAGCAGAGCTGAAACTACCTACTAGTATCCGCTTTCACTTGAGGCACTGCTACGAGACGACGGCGACGACGATGACGACAACGACTTTCCGGCGCGCGCTTTTAGTCCGGCCGGGAGAAGAAAGGGAATTATTGGAAGCGCTCGGGAGGAAGAAGAGAAGGGCTTCTCTTTTTTTTGGGCGGCTGAGTGGCTGGGTAATTTCGCGCGAAGTAGGCTTTCTTGCGGAATATCTCTCGCTCGTTATTTTTCGCGCGGGTTAAATATTCTGACGAGCGTGGCTAATGACTAATCTGAAAACTAAAACTCGCTGTTTGTTACAATGCCGCTACGCAGATGTCACGGATTTTCTTTTCAATGCTCGAAAAAACGAGCTTTTTCCACACAGAATACCCGGTGTAAAGGGCGTTTCTACCGCGTAGAATCGAATCAGCTGCGGTATAGAATTTGGCGCAGCACAAAAAGCACCGCGTAACTCGTTTCCCGTATTTTTTTTTCTTTCCCCGCCGCAAACAGAAGCGTCACAGTGAGGTCCAACCGAACGAAATAACAACCTCTTCGTTGACCTTGAACCGCCAACCGCGAACGAATAGCTTTTCCCTCTCGGTCTTTTTTTCATTTTCCCACCAGTCGATACGGGAGCCACAGGTTCTCTCTTGTTTGAAGATACAGTTTGATCTTTAACGCGTAGGCGACACTTTGACCAAGTTTTCGGCCGACGGCAAGTTTTTGACGTCAAGTGTTTTTCGCTGCTCTCTTTCGCACTCCTTGATTAATGGGTCGCGTAAGTAACTTTTGTCAGCTGGCTGCTTTCGCCTGTCGCGACGCGCAGCACCCTCGACTTGTTCTATTTAACGATACGCGTGAGAGTTTCGTATACTTTATCATCCTTAGAGCTTTTTTTCCAGGGATTTTAATGAGTGGACGGCAACTTTCTCGATCGATGATCTTATTGTAAGGAGAAATTTGGCTCGTCAGATCGTTCGCACCACTGCGGAAAAGTATCCAGAAGCCTGCTCGTAACGGGAATGGAATAAATCGTAAAAAAGTAACAGCCGGAAAAAAGGAAAACAATCACGAGTCTCACCCTGCAGCGTCTGTAAACGAAAAAAAACGTCTCTCTCTCTCTCTCTCTCTCTCTCTCTCTCTCTCTCTCTCTCTCGGGCAGTGTTATTTAAGACGCGAACCCTGTGAGCCTCGTGCGTGGGTGAGATTGCCATCTGCTGCGATCGATTTCTTCCCGACTGTTGCTGCTTAGCCGGGAGGAAAATGAAAGTCGGGCGGAAAACTCGCGCTGCGAGGGGATATCAAAGCGGCAAACAACCGAAGTTTCGAACCGTGGGTGGTAGGTGATATTTTCTTTTTCGTCAGAGTTTTAAAAGAAAATATGCCCGAGTTTTTTCTCGCTTGCTTTATTTACGTCACGTGCACACCAAGCAGGGCGATGATTTATCGCGAAGTGCCGTATCTATGATTGAGAGAGGGAGAAAAACTTGTCTACGCGCGCATGAAAAATTCGCGCGGCTTTCTCCTCCGACGAGTGAAGAGAAGTTTTGGCAAATTGAATCAGTACATAGGGTCCGAAGTTGGATGGTGCATAAAGTGCAGGACTGCGTGTCGCGCGCATCTCTCTACGCGTTACGAATTAATCGTGGCAGTTGGAGAAAGTGCATTATGCTATAGCAGCTGTCTCTCGGAGTTTCTGATGCTTTTTCGAGGGGAACACGTGGGTTTCGCCATTGCGGTTTCTCATGACAAAGTTGTCGATTGCGCAGACTAGTTACGTGAGCGTATGCGAGTGTTTCCCACTTACATAATAAAGTTTGTTCGCTTGTTTTTTTTCCCAGCTTTGAAGATACACGTGAGCCCGAAAACGAAGGAGATCCTGGACACCTTCGGGACATTCGATCTGCTCTGTCGGGGGGAGGTGACGCTCAAGGTAAGCTCTTTCAATCAGTACAGTCACATATAAACGTCAAAAGGAAACGAATCGACCGCCGCAAATCCCATCGAAATTATCGCGGTTATTTTTCGAGGCGTGAAATTTCGCGAGCTTTCGCGCTTTGCGTGTCGTCTGCACATGACGCGCATGGATGGGCCGATAATAACACCAGCTTGGCGCATCGTCACGTTCGCCGCGCAGTATTTCGGTTAATTTCAGCTTTAGGGGGTGTATGGAGTGAGGCTCGAGTGACAAATTGTCGATATGAATTTTCAATGCTTCGATGCATGCGCGCGTTCATATCGACGGGAGCTTTCAAGCTTGTCAACGGGCTTCTGACGACTTCGGCGAATGAGCTTTCCGGAATAATGGAGAGAGTTTTTCGCGGTCGGTTTAAAATCGCGATGCACGAGTAGCTGGCTGTGTTTTGGTTCGCGTTCAAAGCTCCCTCTTATTACGCTGGCCTTAATCGAGAAAACAATCGCGTTTTCCGCCATCTCACGTTTGTCTCTCTCTCTCTCTCTCTCTCTCTCTCTCTCTCTCTCTCTCTCTCTCTCTCTCTCTCTCTCTCTCTCTCTCTCTCTCTCTCTCTCTCTCTCTCTCGTGCTCTCGATTTTCTCCTCGTAATTTTTCAAAGTCCTTTTCGCCGAAAGCTCTATTATACCGACGGTATCTCGAGAAAGTAATAATTGCCGAGATAGCGGACTCTGAGCAATTTCGAAAACTTTTTCTTACCTCGCTATCAAGATTTTCCCGAACTCTTGGCATTTCGCAGCCGTCTTCGTCGCGAAGCAGTTGCGATCCTGCTCGTCTTGGCGTGTCAGAAGCTTTTAAAAGTCTCACGGTTCGTTGTTGCGAAATTTAATTCCGAAAATGGGTCAGATTAACGTGAAAGTTGCAGAGTCAAGTTACTTAAGAGAGCAAATCAAATGCTCGCGAAAATCCAATTCGTTACACGAGATTAAAACTTTACTGTACATATTTTTTGCTTATCATCTGCTCTTTAGATCAATCGTTTTCGTATAAGAATTCTATAGCCCTTTATCAAAAAAGAATAAAAACTCTCGAATCACTCCTCGACTATTCTCTGTCCCTCCCAAAAAAACAGGGCAAAGGCAAGATGACGACGTACTGGCTGATAGGCGAGAAGCCTCTGCCTCAGTTAGAGAACAACAACGTCCAACAGGTTCGCACGACCGTGATGAGCAACAACCAAATCCCGGCTATCTCGACGCCGCGACACTCCATCTACGGCCAACAGCAGCAATCGGCTCAGACTCAGACGAGCCTCGTGACCGGCAACGGCGCACCACCGGCTCTCTCGCCGTCTCATCACCGCAGCAACAACACCGGCAGCAACTCTACTCAACAGCAACAGCAGGTGAACAGCGAGAGTCTGCCCAACCACAACGTGGAGAGTGGCGCGAATGCGCCTCTCCTGCTGCCCGTAGGTTCCGTACCCTGAGGCGAGTCGTCTAGCTGGAGATCGGTTTCCACGAGCAATTCCGCCGAGAGATGAGCTGATTGATCGCGGCTCCTCGGTTTCGTATACTGCTGCTGCTGACGCGCATTTTGACAAGTTTGTTCTTCTAATCTGTCTCGTATAGGCCGGACCGCGTCGTCGTCCTCGTCGTCTTCGATGTGTGTGAGTGTGAGTGTTGTTGGCTGCATAAAGATGACTGATGTGTTGTGAGATGACTGAGCGGCTGGAAAGGATTGGGCAATGCCAGGAATTCACGAGGTGCTGTGCGTATACGTGACTATTTCGTACTTGCTTTAATTTATTTGAAAGATAATCCATAGCTTATAATATTTATTGAAACGATATCGCACGAGTGTATTATCTATTACTTATATGCATTTTGTTGAATTAGGAATTGACATTGCATTTAGCTCGCCGTAGATCGTATCGCTCGATAGTTATGCAGTGACAGATAAAATTTCGAGCATCGGCAGATCATTGACTTTACCAGACGATTTTTTACTCGAGCGCGCGTTTAATCGCACGCGTACATTATACATGCGCAAAGTATAAAAATAGGAGGGAGCGGGGAATTTACGAGGAGTCGCTGCATATAATATACGAGCCATACTGTCGCGGTGTAAAGTTTTTAAGTAGTTCGCGCGCTGAAACTCTCAAGTGAAACTTTAATATTATACTGTATTTGTTGAGATATTAGAGCGTTGTATTATTCGAGTTGACTGTCGTCTCGCGCGGAAAGCTCAATGCGCGAGGGGCAGAGGTTTGAGGTTTCGATAAGCAATAATTGAAAAAGAAGATATTAATTATGTATAATGTTCACGCTGAATACTCGAGTCTTTTTCTTGGCATTGCAAAGTCTTTTCCACAGCAGCTACTCAATATTATACGAAATCCAATTTCGATGTTTTTGCATGCAAATTTTTCAGAGCCAAAACGGAAGTGATAAGAATTAACTAAATGGAATAATCATACATGTATTATTGAGGTAAATATCATCATTTTAAACTATGAAGCGGTGATAATTGTCGACGTCAGTTAGTCGACGAAGAGTTTTAACGAACGAATACCAGTTGACACTGATTATTACCGATTTGTTATATTGTTCTGAAGAATATCGATTGTTAATATATAGCATTCTTTTCAAGCAAGGAGACCTATGAAGAGTAAATTGAATTTAAATATTATATAATGCAAGCTGTATGGGAATGAAATCAAAAGCACCATCCGTTTAAGTGGACCACGATGATATGATGTCTATAATGAATTCTCAATTTGTGATTAAAGAGCCGTTTATCATCGGACGACGAATCAATCGAGCGGTAGTACAAAATCTGAAAGTCTATGAACACAATGTTTAGGGCAGAGTTTAAAGAGAGTGTAGAAGTCGCTCGCACAACTTTTCTTTCGCCATCGCTCGACTCTGAAAAAACGAAGGGGCGGTGATTATCGCGGGAAGGAGTCAAAGAAACGTCGAGCAGAAGTCACCGGGCTCTTGCACCTTTTATTCTTCATAACTTTGAAAAATAAAACGGCTAAAGCGAAATATGACGCATCGCTACAGGGCTTTGCAGCTGCAAAATAGTAGTAATAAAACGTCGGATCGCGCAACTTTTACCTCGAAACTCAGCGCAGAGAGAACGACGCAGAAAAGGAAGAGACTCACAAGCGCGCGCTGGCACAGTATTAAAGTAGAAAAATTCAACTTTCTTTCGGATGTTTAGACGCGAGAGCGTGCGCACGTGCGGTGCTTCCTTTTTTTTGTATATCAGCTTCTTTACCCGCAGTAGCATCAGAGAGCTCGACTTTTACCGTTACACATAGCCGCGTTGGCGTAATTTTTCAAACCGTTATGCTATACTCGAACGATAGTATTATTACGCGACGTTATACAGAGCCGATATAGTTCGCTCGGCTATAACTATACCGATCCCGTTTTCTTATCGCCGCGCTTGTTCTTCTTCTGTCATTCGCGATATCGCGAGAGTTCGTTTTCAGCCTAGATTGGGTGATCGCACACCGAGCGATTTTTTCGATATTCTGTGTTTCGTGCTCGAATGGGTGCTGCGGAGTCGCATAAAATGTAAAAAGGTATCGGATCCGTTGCGTGTGTTATTCTCGATTTCCGTATTCGAAGATTCGATTCCGTATTCGCGTTATGTAGAGCTAAGATTTTACCTATCTCGTAACGAAGAATCACATACAACGTAAAAACACATACGACTCGTTGGCTGCGCGGTATGATGAGAAGGAAGAGATAAAATTTATAGAATCGATGTATAGACTATTGCTATAGATAAGAAATATTAAGACGCGGAGGCTGGGCCTTCATCGCGGAGTATATAATTAAGTAATCCTGTCCTTTCCTTAATTCTCGGCGTTATTTCCTTTCATTTTTTTCATTTCTTCTACTCGAGATACAACAAGAACAGAAATAAAAATAATGCCAGTACTATAATAAACGCATAGTGTGTGACGAATGCGAAAGTGATAAAATATCGTTGTACGAAGGAATGCGAGTGTGACGTATGTTGCGCGAATGATACTTACATGCGAGTGAGTTATTACGCGATCGACGAGCACACGTGAGAGAGTATATAGCGCAACGATTGACCTGAGAGATATGTTATACATACATAATACGTAGCTTCGCGACGAAAAAAAACTCTTTGTCTGTATAGAGTTGCAAGCGAAGAACAAAAAATACTGGATGATGATAAAGAAGAAAGCTCTAAGTATATAAGGTTTAAGTGTAATTATTGTCGTATACGTGCGGGCGTTCGAGCGTATGAAAATGCGCGGTGAGATATAAAAATGCTCTCAAATGACGGAGAATCGAGGAGGAATGGGAGAAAAGAGGTGTAAGCCTATCGATATTACGGAAATAAAGTTCCATCGTTTTCGAAAAAAAGTCTACCTACTTGTGTGTGTAACCTTCGATCTGAGATTTTAAGAGGATTCAAATTACGTAAATATGCATACACCTGCATTCGGTACATTATTTTCATTTCATATATATTTTTTTTATTTAGTTTAACGTCGTTGAATTTTTTTGTTTTCAAGGCATGCATGTGATAAAAAAAAACATTATCTAGGAGCAACTTAGAAGATAGTGTTGGCGAAGATCCAGTCGAGGTAAGCGTTTACCCGAGTGTAGATGCCAGGCTTGTCGGGGTTACCACAGCCGATTCCCCAGGACACGATACCGATGTTCACCCAGCGACCGTTGCCCAGCTGATGCATCAGTGGACCACCGGAGTCTCCCTGCGCAGATTCAGTTAGTTTTTTTCTTTTTTTCTTTTTTTTCGATCAAATTTTATTTTTGCAATGAATTTTGCCATAAACCTACCTGACAGGCGTCGCCGTTGCCAGCGTAATCACCGGCGCAGATGTTCTTTGCGGTAATTTCCTGAGTAAATTTAGTAACGCACTTCTCTTGCGGCCAAACGGGCACGGTCACTTCTTTGAGGATCCAGCTGGGAGTGCCGCCGTACGCCATCGTGCCCCATCCTGAAATTGGCAATCTTCAATGTAAACACAGAAACGTAGGTACACTATTTTTCTAGCCCACGTTTTTTATCGGATGAATTTCGAACGCTAATTCTCGATCTGAGTCCGGAAAGCCACTCGAGATAAATCCATTAAAAATACAGAGCGACGTGGGCTTATATTATGAAGGAAAGTTGAGTCGCAAACAGAGAACGGGAAAAATTTAATCTCACCGATAACGGTGGCCTGTTTGTTCTCAAATACGGCGCCTACGGGCGGCAAACAGACCGGCCAGATGTAGGTGTTGAAAATCGTGGGCCGGTGGATCTTGAGGATGGCGATATCGTTCTTGTACGTCGTCGCCACGTAGCTGTTGTGGATGCGGATCTCGACGACCTTGAAGTCCAGCGCGCGGGTCTCGTTCGGGAAGCGCAGATCGTATTCGCCCAGTCGTATCGTCAGATCTCTAGGCTTCAATCTGTTCAGGAAAATCTCGTATAATTTCTTCTTCCGATTTCAAATTTAAATATGTGTGTATCGAGTTTCGAGTATACAGAGACACACTCACTTGTAAACGCAGTGGGCCGCGGTGAGAATATGCCGATCCGTGATGAGAACACCGCCGCAGTACTGCTCGCTTTCGCGGAGGATCGTGGCGATCCAGGGCCACTCGCGAGAGCTGGTAGGTCGGCCACCGGTCACCCGGCCCTGGTCTCTCGTGCTAAGGCCACAGCCTCGAGATGCTCGGCCGCCTCGGTCGCCCGCGTTCTCGTCGTCCGGCATGACCATCGCGTCGTCGCCTTCGGCTAATGAATACGGTTTATTTTTCATTTAAATTCATCATTATTACGCGATACGGGAAAAAAGTAGAGATTCTCGAGAGTGATTAAGTTGAAAAAAGAATTCGGGTTTCTCCTCACTTGCGACAGCCGGTAGAGATCCAGCGAGGCCGCCAACGGGCATGGCGCTGTTCTGGCTAGAGCCGGCCGACATGTCGTCCGGACAGCAGAACCCTATGAATCTATTTGACACAGAGAGAGAGGCGTTATTATATTAAATTTGAACATTTTTCGTTACGATAAATAAAAGGCGCGCCCGACAGGGCATATTAAAGTTAACACGTACTCTTTCTCGATCACGCACATATATTCCATCATGCGGGGCAAATTCGAGCGGAAAACTTCATCCCCGCAGCTGGACAGGTGCCTGCAGTGTCCGGGCTTGCTACCCGGTGCTATGCATGCCTGGTACGCTTTGCTCGGCTGTACACAGAATAAAAGTTTCCATTTGTTTATTCTCGTCGGACGCTGCTGCTTGTATACACACGAAGCGAGTGAAAATGTCTCTACGCGATACGTGACAACGGAATTCCGTTTTTGGGGGAAAAAGTTTGTTCGTTGCGTGCGAGTTTAGCCTTGAGTTTCTCGTGTAACGTATTTTTGTTCACTCTCACTGCGAATATTTGGATGGACGTGTTCGAAGGAGATATTATAATATGGTATAGATTTTAATTGATATGCCGAGTGTTTTCGTGAATCTGTGGAGATAAAAATCGCGCTAGACTTAACGAGCTATGAGAGAACCTGTTTCGGCGCAGCTTCTTCACGAGACTCGCTCGTATATTTTTTTTTTCAAAAGTTAATATCATATCCTATACTTTCGAGTAGACGTGATAATCATTCTGTTCGTTCTTGAGGGATTATTACAAACTTTTTCAAAAAATATAAAATTCTGAGTGGGTCAGCTCACCGCTTGCACGGGTTTTCCCGGGACACCAGCGACGAGACGCTTGTTTCGGATATGGGAGGATGCGGTTTCGGACGGCTTCGGACGAACCCATGAGGCAGTTCGCGAATCTGTAAGAACGAGATAAGGCGTTAGTGTATAATGAGGAAAAAACAACGCTGCTCTGTTAACGCAGCCTTTCAAACTACGTTGGATAGAACAGATAGAGACACAGATAGAGAGAGAGAGATAAAAGCTTATCGCTGGGCGGTAGGCGAACGCTTCCTTTCTTTTTTTCATAAGAGATAATCGTATAGGAATTCACATTTTCTAAATTGTAGTTTTCGTTAAGAACATAAAGTAAACGCCTGTTGAAAGTTTGCTATTACTAGCAACTAGCAACTACTATGTTCTAGCATTTTCGCAACTTTGAAAACATACGGGCGTTGTCGAAACCTCGATTTACATATCGCTTTTCCAGACTTCCACAGCAATAACAACCAGTTTGATTATAAACTCTCGGAAACCCTCTTGAATAATTAAGCATGAATATTGTGATAGCAGAAGTTCGTTAAAAATTACAACTTTCTTAATTAGCTGTTATCCAAACTCGCTATTAATTGGCTGTTTTCAACACGAATTTATCTAACGATTTTTCAGCCAAATTTACGGCGCGATTAATACATCCCATAAAGCACCCTCTCGCGATAATTAAGCGGCGTTAGTCGCTTTAATTAATTATAAATAGCATCAGCGAGCAATTTATAAAGCAAGCCTACTCCGTAAATTACACCTTCGCCAAACATCTGCTCTCAAATTAAGCGAAAAGCCCAATATAATGTACTCACTCGTAGTTCGGTCAGCCTCCGCGAAAACGCTCAACGCCAGGACGACGAGCAACAGCTTCCCCGTCGTCGTCATCGTCATCTTCGAAAGCACTTGGTCCTCCACGTTTAGTCCCCACTATCGCACTGAACCTGTTTGCTGCTCGGCAGAGGAGACGAGACTAGACTAGACTACCATACGCCAGCGCTATATATGACATACATCACTAAAAATACGGGAGAGGAAGGATACAGAGTCTTGAGCGCCTGTCGCGATGCCTCGAGGCCTGGCGTCGGCGACTGTCTGGTTGCCGTAACTTCAGGGGCCGCATCGCGTATACACGTTCGCGAGTATGTCGTCGGTTTTGCATGCATTATTCATAAGGATATACGTCGCCGAGGACAAAGGGCTCGGGGCGGATATATAGTATCTCGCTCTAGGATATTATACTCGACATCCTAGCAAATTTCGGCAGAGGATTTACAACTGCTCGCCTCGAAGATGAATATCGCGGGGGAGAAATAATTCCGCGCACTCACTTTGAAAATCACTTTGGCATCGCTCGGAAACTACTATGCCACAGCACTCCGCCCTGAAATCCGTTACAGTTACTCATCATATCGTTCGGGTCGTATATTTTTTTTCCTCGCTCGAAGGATCTCGGAGAGATAGGAGAAAGTCACTCAACTGCCCGTCGATCCTATACGCGATAGTGAGAAAAAAAAAATCTTCGACAAGCTTCCGAGTATTTACGGCACAATTAGAGGAAGAGAAAGAGACGTCAGAGCGAAACGCATCCGTTAATGAGAGTCTGGCGCCGGAGTCCGTATACCTGGCCGCAGCCGAAATCTCAGACGCTGATCTCTCCCTCTCTCTCTCTCTCTCTCTCTCTCTCTCTCTCTCTCTCTCTCTCTCTCTCTCGTCGAAGAGAGCCTCGCGCGCGTAATTCGTTTTAGACGAAGAGCACTCGTAAAGCCGAGAGAAGGAATAAACACGATTGCGGAGCCCCGCTCGGATCCGTAATTACGGTTATTAAGCAAGGGCGGGTCGATTGGAAAATCCGTGTGTTTTTGTATATACTTCGTGTCTTTAAATGCTGCGAAGAGCTGCGCGTTGTATTACTTTTCGACGTAGGTATACGCGAAAAGTGAGTCTCTCGCTCGAGCGTCGCAACCGCACAAGACGCATCAGGTAACTCGACGCGGGCGAAAATTAAGAACTCTTGTCTCCTTATCTGCGCTCTTTCTTCCTCTCGTGCTGTACCTGAGGGTCTTTTCGCGGACGAGAAGTTAACCTTCTTTTTAACGTATAAACAACATTCGCCGCGTGCATTACCGCCTCGCGGTTCGAGGATATGTATAACGCATATACTGCGTCTACACACATATCGGTACGCATTGTGCAAGCAGGTGAACGCGGCACTCGCGGTAAACCGCTGAGTAAACGCAAAGCCCCGCAAATGTCAGCGGGGAAAAAAATTAATAAAATGCGCGATGCATGCACACAGCTCGTACCGCACGACATGAAACTATTCTTTTACGGTAATGTGTGAGCGCGCGCGCGAGAGAGAGAGAGAGAGGGAGAGAGAGAGAGAGAGAGAGAGAGAGAAAGGGTATAACCCTTTGTCGCAGAGCGCACACAAATCTTTATCGTCGTGAGATGATAGCGAGCGCCGCGAGACGACTATTATCTCTGGTTTTGTTGAGTTCCTTGAACCGGGTCTATATATATGTACTCGTGTGTGTCGGTGCGACGTTCCGACGAAAGAAGCTTATCGCTGCAGAGATTCCGCGACTCGGGAGTGTAACTTACCTTACGGAGATCTTCTTCGCTCTCTCTCCGATGTACATAAGTCTTCCGGTCCCTTTTCGTCTCTCTGATGAAAGATCTTTTTCGCTCTGAACTCCTTTCAATTTTTCGTAAAATTTTATTCAGAATACATTGTAACATATGTAGCATACAGCTCGATCAACAAGCAACCGGTAACTATCTCTCAGTCGAGTACTCCGCAGGTATAAAAACGACTTTTAAAAAAAATCACGAAAACGTCACATGGCGCGTAATCATCCAAAGAATGCGCGGCAGCACTGAGCAGCCCTGCAGCCTCTCGAAAATTCCAACAATGCCGTCGTATCTATACCCCCAAAGTACCCGGCCGGCGTATACACATCCCTCTTCCGGTATGCGTCGTGACGCATACTCCTCAGGACTGACTCGTAGTGGTGAAGTTGTTGAAGATTGGCTCGGCCTGGGGGTCGGAGAGCTTGCGCTCGCTGACGAAGGTCTGATAGCGCTTGGTCGTCGCGTTGTAGATGCGCTCGGTGTGGCGCAGCACGCCATCCTTTACGCGGTCCTCGATCTCGATGGAGTAAGGCCGGCCCTCGGAGTCGACGCCCGAATTCACCGTGCGGTAGTAGCCTCGGTTGCCGTTGATTATCACCGTGTTGCCCTGGTTCACCGAGTACTCGCCTGGAGGTGAGAGAAAAATATTTATTTTTTTTTATCAAAGACAAAGATCGATTCGAAGGCGAAAAAGTTCCAAGCTCGAGCGCATTAATCACTGTTTCTGTTATCAAACTGCACAAGTATAACAGCACATCCATCGGCTAATGCGCAACGCCCGAGAGTCGTGTATGCGCGCTCGTAACCGTATCTGTGCGTAAATAGGAGGCTCAATGTTAACTCAATGACGATTTTTTTTCTTACCTTATGCAACTTCAAAGAAAATGATACCGTATCTATTCTGGTCATGCTTTTCTCGCTCTGGCTGTCTCTCGCTCTCTCTCTCTCTCTCTCTCTCTCTCTCTCTCTCTCTCTCTCTCTCTCTCTCTCTCTCTCTCTCTCTCTCTCTCTTCCGATTCCGAGACTTGCTTTCTTATCGTGGTATATATTTACTTCTAATCTGGCTGGATACACGTCCGCGAATGCACTGATGCCGATGCGCATTGATTACCATAGCACCTATCACATGTAAGAATATATGAGAGAAAAAAAATACCTGGCTTAGCATTTTTCGCCGCCTCCTGGGCGCGAGCCACTTGCGCCTGGACGTCCTCGTTGACTCGAGCCACTTGAGCCTGGACGTCCTGGTTGATGCGAGACACCTGCTGGTTGACGTTCCTGTTAATCTGCTCAACCTGGGCGTTGACGCCCGACAGCAGACCGCTCAGCCAGTCGTCTGCACCGGCCATCTGTCCCTCGTACGAGCTGCGTCAAAATAAAAGAATTAAGAGCGCGTGGCCGATGAGACATTTTTATCGTTATCTATTTTTGCAAGAATGACCTTGCGAAGTTTGCGTGCGCGACTTTGTAGCAGCACAGCTTATTTTTTTTCGCAGAATATAACGTAACAGTGCGCCGACGAGCGACATTCTGTAAAATTGGGTTCTCAACTCGAGGCGAAGTTTTATTAAAAACTCTAATACAAAAGTTGTCAAAAGCAAGAGTCCGCTGCACGGATTAATGTTTAAAAGAAGCGCGAACTCTTTCTGGATCACGTGTGCGCGCGACGACAAGTATATATGGGTCTGCAGGTATGCGCACACGTACACGCTAATTTGTCTGCGAAAACAATACGGCCATTGTGCTCCGCGGCGACGTAAACATGCGGGTTTGCGAGTAGAGCAGGCAGGACGAAAAAAAGTCCGTCGCCGAAATTATGCGATTGTGCGCGATTTTCACAGCGTTGCGCAAAAAATTAAACTGGAAAAAACCCGGTGTGTAATCGTTTTTATTCCCTCACTCCGTGTGTATACGTGTATACCGATTGTCTGGAGTATAAAATGCAAATTGAACGTTGCCTCTATGAATCATCGTTGCGCTCGTATAATAGTTAGCTGAGAGACTTTCTCAATTAAAATTGTTCGCGATACACCGAGAACGTTTGCAAGTTTTTTATCTTCTTACACCGCGCTTGATACATATGCGCTCGGACTTCACACACGTGTATAACGGCGATCCCTAATGGCAAAAAGCGATTATTTATTATCGCGCGGTAAAATCGGGGCGAGTGAATTACGAGATGCAATGCCGATGATTGGAGTAAATATTAAATATAGTTTCGCCACAGACACACGGGTGAGCGCATAGAGGAATGCGTTTCTGTAATCTCCGAGGTTTATTACTATTTAACTTTAATTAATCTCGTACGATGCGATTCTTGCTGCAGAGTATGTATACCGGTGTATCCGACGTCAGCAAACGTAGCCAAAAGTAAACGCCCGAAAAAGAGCGAGCTAGCTCGCCGAATCGTGAAAAAAATCAGCTTACGCAAGGAGAAATGCAGAGAGCAGAATCGCGGCGATCGACCTCATCCTCATGCACCGGCTGTATCTCCTTCGATTCTCACTCTCTCTTTCTCTTTATCTCAGCAAACACAGCAGTAGAGCAGTGGACGTCGTGGTCTAATCTGCCGGTAAACAGCTATCGAATGAGGAGGAAAACTCGACCGTGGAAAAACGTTCGTTCGCTCGAGAAAAGTCCAGCTCGGCGCGTGGCCGATCGTTAACTGTCTGAGCGAACGGCGGTTCGTGTTAAAACAGCTTTTGCACACTAGCGCCCCGCGCAGGACTTACACGTATGTTCATTCGCGCGAGTGTTGTATACATATGGATAATCGCCGGGGAGCATTGTGTGTCGCGTGTGCGACGTAATTCTCTCTCGCGATGTTTTACTTGCTTTATCCGCCGACTGCTTAATGGTCTGTTTATCTTTCTTTCTCGGATTGGGATGTGTGCGCGTAAGGTGACGCGATCGCGGGTGGGGGTCGTTACGTAAATTTTCGTATAAACACGGAAACCGAAAGAGAGAGAGAGAGAGAGAGAGAGAGAGAGAGAGAGAGAGAGAGAGAGAGAGAGAGAGAGAGAGGAACGAGTTTGACGGAAACGAGCTAGGAAAGAAAAACTGCTTCTACCGATGGAAAGCAGTTCTTGTATTTTTTTTTTGCTTTTGAGGCGACGCTCGCTCTTGTTTGTTTTTCCTTAATTACCTTAATTATAGCGCGATAATTATTATTTGACGAGTTATATATTTCAAGCGAGAGAGATAGAGAGTTCCGTAATAGATCACCAGATGGATTGCCAAATTCGCCCGGCGAGTATTGCGCAAATTTCCGCACGAACCTCGTTGCTTCTCTCCCCCGCGCTCATCTATCAAAGCGGTCGCACAGATCCGCTTATTATCCCGTCCATCTGCGGTGTAACCGATCGCGACCAACGTCGCGAAATTTGCGCAATCTCTCCTCGTGTATTTTTCCCATGGCTTCTACGAGACACGACGATCCGCGTCAACGATTAAGTCGCTGCACGATGTGCCGGGCTGAGATAGAGGTGAGGTAGAGGGAACGAAAGAGATCTATTTACACACGTGTATAAGCAGCAGTCGATCGGTTGCAGGATGTCAGGAACTGAGCCGCGAGGACTTACTGCGAGAGCATCATCCTGAAACGTGACTCCGACGGTATTAATATATTCATCGTGACGAGAGACTCGGGGAAGATAGATAGATAGAGAGAGAGAGAGAGAGGCTCTTGAGCGCGGAGTAGTATGAGAGATGTCGAGGAGAGCAAGCTGTATAATGGGAGTCGATCTCGACGACTTCTTTGGTTCTGAATTGCTCGAGCGTTTTTTTTCTATATTCGCTGAGCTTGGATATTCGAAAATGAAAATTCTGTATTCTATTAACGCGCGGTAGAAAAAAAGTCCACGGACTCGAAGCAGCTGCAGTATATGCAGCGTAAACCGTGTCGAAATAATTCCAGAGGATAATTATATTGTTCCTCGATCGGATTATAGCCGGGATTATCTGATCCGAGCTCTCTCTCTCCTTGCGTGCGCGCTGCGCTCTGCTCCTTCGTTTATTATTTGTATCTCCGATCTCTCGCGCGCGAGTGTACCGCCTATTGTATAAGCGCGAGAATCGCTCGATTAGTTTTGCTAAGCTGTTTTTTTTTCTTTTCTCACTGTTGCGCAATTTTTTTTCTCCCTCTCGACATTTCCGATTAGAAAACGGATACGCAGCGCGCGTATGTGGGAGGATCGAGTGTATAAATAATTCGTTTGATGTATCAATACACTCGCGCGCTGCAGTTGAAATTAAGCCGACGAATTTATTACTAAGGTTGAGCCTGCGGTACACTTATTGTTTTGTCGGGCCAAAAAAGTCTCGTTCACACCTCGCTCGCGCAAATGAAAAGTACAGCGGCGCGTGAGCAATTACCCTGCGCGCGAACGCGTCCATTGTTTTTATCCGCGCGTTCGCGCAGTGCACTATAAAGGCATATCCAATTTCGAAGGGAGCTGCTCTATTATTAAAACGCGCGCTCTATTATTTATAATATACCGCTGCAGAGCGCGCGAGAGAAGTGCGGGATTCCTTGGCTTTGCTTTTCCCTCCCGCAAAGCCGAGGTCAAAGCCGTCCTGGCCAATTGTGCGAGAATTGCGTAACGAGAGTATTTTTTTCTGTACACAAAGACGAGCTCGATCCTTATGCTTAGCGTTTATAATCAATCGTTGCGACTTCTCGGAAGAGCGCGAAAGTCGTGTGAAAAATAGCCGGGCTACCGGTGATAAATCGTGTATTCATATCTACGGGAGACCGGTCTCGCGTGCATATGTGCATAAAAGCCGAGTAGGTGTTAAAATTCGCGGATTGTGATTCGCCCAATGCGCATTCTCTCTCTCGCCGGGACACGCAGAAACGTCAACTATGCCGCGCAGCTCTGGCATAACAGAGAAGCCCGTGTGTTATACAAGTCCTTTTCTTTCTCTTCGTCTCTTTCTATTTTCTATACGTATATACTATACCTTCGAGTCCTGTATATATAGATATACATTACGACGGGACACAAGAAGTCCCTCGACTTTGGCAAGGCCACTCTCTCGCGCGCGGCTGCAGAACTAGTTTTCTCTCTTCTGTGCGGCTGCGCGGCCGAGAGAGCAGCTTATCTCCCATCGAACGATCCTCTCTTCGCTCTGTGGCTGCTTTTTATTACCGCTTTTTTGCCGTGTTTTATTATGTGTTTGAATAACATTCGGCTGGGGCTTTTCGGCGAAAAATTGACCGCAGAGCAGATTCTCCCTGCGTGCAGTATACGGGGGAGATGAGGTTCTTTAACGGTTTCGTTTTTAGTGCTGACAGGGTATCTATTTATCTGGATGCGCGCGGAATAGATATTTTTCTCAGTCCGTGGTCATCAATTATCCTCGGAGAAATATTAAATTTTATTTAAAAGTTTATTAGCCTCCATTTGCATACACACACGCGGACGAGTGATTGATACGTTCAAAGCTATGACAAACGTCGAAATTCGGTGATTTTTTTGGTTGCTGGACACATGGTTTTTCAATGCGCTCTCGATTAATTTACCGAAAATAAAAGACACCAACTTCGAGGTGATTTCTCGGTATAACAATCGTAAATCGAGCAATAATAATCGTAACGTCGGAATAGCGATAAATAAAGGGAAGAGCTGAGCGTTCGCGAGAAATTCAATCACGTACGTGGACGTCGATATATGCGCGCGCGGGACATGAATTTAATTATACGTACGGCATGTAATAATTACAAATAGCGCAAAAGAAAGGGCAAAGTCCGGCGATAAAAATATATCTGTCATCCCCACGTCAAATCGACATAATCGACTCTAGTTTTTTCGCCGAAGGAGCGGCGATCCGCTCGCGTTTTCTTATACGTAGCCGAGCGTATATTGTCGTGCTGGGCAGAACTGCGAAAACAGGTTTCGAAGCTCTTATTCTCCTTCGTTTTAACTCTCTTTCTCTCTACCCCTTTTCTCTTATCCTCTTCCTTTTTTACCTGTGTTTCGCTCTCTTATATTCCCATTCTTTTCTCTCTCCTCTCCGTGTTCTCTCTTTCTCGTATAATTCATATCAACGTCTGTTTTATTTTTTGCGCGCCTCTACCTAGAAAAGGGAAGCCGTTTGAGAATTTATGCGGGAAAATAAGTATCGATTCGCGCGGCACACAAGATACAAGAGAATGTCGGGCGTAACAATAAACCGCTTTATGAAAATGAGCTTGGCGGGATTTCGCATTACCGAGTAGTAAAGCTAAAAAGTGTGTCAGATGATTTTTCGAGTGGGCGGCCGGTCGTTAACATTCCACGAGATTGTAACATTGTCGCGTGTGTTACATAGCAAACACTTAAATGGACAGTGTGAATTTTCTCTCTCTTTTTTTTTGCGCTGAGATGGTCGATTATAATTCCGGCAAAACACACAAGTTTGTAATATTTACGACGGCGTGGTTAGTAAATCAGCGAAACCTATATACCGCACTCGGCGTTTAATTGGTGCTGGCGAAACTTCGGTATGCGCGCGGAAAAGTTCCACCGCACGCGGCGGCAGGAAAATAGTTTAGCGCGCCATCGCGGCGGAATTAATTTATTATATTGTACGAGTGAAACAAAAGGGTTGTTAAAAAAGTCCACCGCTATACCGTGTAGTATATACGGAGGCCAAAACTTCCTTCTCTCGACGGTCATAACACTGGAGATACGTTTTCTCTTGGCCGTAGTGGAGCGACGAACTTATTCTCGAGTTTGTTGTAAAAGTTTCGAGGAAACGCCGAGCAGAGCGGCTATTATGAAAATTTCCGGGAGGACAATTATCGACATTTAGTTTCTCGGATTTTATCGTCGCGCGAACGTCGCCGCCGATGTAGTGTATATACGTATATAATATCCCCTTGAGAAATTGCAACCAGTCGAACTGCGGAGTATGCCAGGAAACTATATAATACAACGCGCGCGAGCTCGCGGTTTCGACGGAATTTAAATTGCCCGAACTATTTCGCCTGCAGTGATGCCGGGCATAATTTAATTAAGCGAAATGAATATTTCATGAAAACACAACAACGCAAGAGATGAATTTCTCATTTCGTGCAGTGATTCGAAAAAACGTCAGTCGCTCAAACACATCGTGTACATTTCGTCATGCACATACACGCGGATAATATACTCCTCGTCGCGAAAAATAGAAATTAGTCGAAGCAAAAATCAGCGGCATTACGTGTACTTCGAGAAATGCACTCTGCGTCAGTCGTGTATAGCGAAACAGACGTGTACTAGCATTTAATGATTATGATAATGCGGCTTTGTGAAAATTGGCTGTTAAAAAAGTTGGGCTACTTATCGAAATGAACGAGCTAGTTTATGCGTCGTGTTTATGCATTCGCGTCTGACTTTCATTACAGCACGGTGTGTCTTGTATCTTGTAGTGAAACACAAATAATTTACAACCGAAAGCATTATGCATCCGCGCGCCTATCGCAACAATGAAAATTACGTAACATCGAGGATTGATACAAAGGACGAAAGAAAAAAATCGCAGCGTATAACAGAACCTAAATTCGAGCGAGCGCAGCAGGAACCCAGAGATCCCCAAAAGAGTTAAGGCTACACCTCCCATGCTCTCTATATAGCTCAGTCGCCCTTGGCCCAGAGCACATCCGCCTGCAGCGTGAACTACATCGATGTATATGTATATATAGAGCCCCCCTCGGGATCTGCAGCAGCAGGTAGTAGCTCTCTCGGAAATTTGGGGCCTCGCCGCGGCGCGCGTGAATAATCGCCGAACGCGCGTCGATCGTCCGAGGCGTATTATTTATAATGTCCTTGTCAGGGTCGAATGCGCGCTCCCGCGTCTTGATTAAGGGCTCGCGGCTTGATTGATGCGAACCGCCGCCTGATTAACACCTAAGCTCCATTGATTATACTGGCCGTTGCTCTTTCTCCGCAATATTTCTCTCTTTCGCTCTCTGATTACCCGCGTTTTCCGCGCGGGTAAAAGTATCGTTTATATCATGGGTGGCACCATTTCAGGTGCTGGGCATGATCTATGTCGTTTTCCATCTCGTTTTATGCGCGGGCACGCGCGGAGGAACAATGATAATGCCAGCGAGAGACTCGCAAATTGGCCGAGTGAAAACAATGGGCGCGAATTCAGCGCTGAAATTTGCTCGAACTTTTATCACAGTTTCGCGGAGTTCTCATACTCGGTTTGAAGTGAAAGTTCGCGCGCGTATGCGCGCACATCACACACTGTCCGAAGATTGGATTGATTCGAAATTACACATTAGAAAATGGGAGAAATTTACCCATGCATCTATATACTTTACGTAATTCTAAGGAACATACAGCCGAGGTCCTTTGCGGCTTGTTAATCTCTGAACCCCGGCTATGTAGAAATTACTGATCGTGTGCCACACACTCTCGCACGCGCGCAGAAACTTACGATTTTATAAATATCGCCTTACTCATGGGGGTCACGTTGTATAGACTGTATACCCCGAGTTGAATTTAACGTACGTCTTTTATATACGAAGTGTTATTACATTTTCACGAGCTTATCGCGTAGTTTAACGCGGCGCGCATTAAAAGGGTTTATCAATTTTTCCGTTTTGTACATATTATAAGCACGCAGCACATCAATTCAATTAAAAGCGCGAACCTGTATATATCACGCGGCAAATGAACCGCCGAGCTGAGGCGCAGGGAATAAATCATCGCCGCTCTCTCTCTCTCTCGCGGGTTCTCTTGCGCAAGTGCGCAATGCGGCTTTTATTTGAAAAACATTTAATCGATGGTAATTACCGCGCATTTACATATGTATTTTGATATTCGCTAACGCGAGCTCGCGTGTGTGTATGTGCGCATATAATACGTGCGCGGGTTACTTCAGCAGTATACCTGCCCGAGAATTACGTAAAATAGTCGCAACTACGTTGGTTGTCAAAATATCCATAATTCTGCGGGTAATGACTGTCGAAAGTAATTACCTCAAAAATTCTCTGCCAATCGTGCGAAGAAAAACCGTCGCATTGAAATCGAGCGAGAGAGTCCATCACCGAAACGAAGCGTGTAATGTTGCGGTTAATTCGACGCGTAATTGGACCGCCGGCCGTCACACATGCCCTCTCTCTCTTTCTCGTTTTCGAGAGCGCTTATTATCGTACACACGCGCAGCAGCGGCCGCGGAATAGAAGTATACGAGCGGAGGTCAATTGACGATTTATTTGCTTCGATGATGCGTGTATAGTGTATACGACGTGTGTATGTGTACATGTATCGACGGTATAATAACGGCATATTGGACGACAGCCGCGGCTGCGTATAAATCCCCTGGAGCCGAATTTCATTCGGTATACTTGACGCAAATTCACCTCCTGCTCTCTGCGTTAGCCGGCGACGACTAATGAAACGCTGTCCCGCGAGAATCGACTGTTTTGTTATTTGCTTCGCGGCTAACCGTCGCTGAATTTGCACCTATGTGCTGATATAGATGATTTTGCGCAAGTTTAATTCGGGACGGCAAACATAAATCATTATATAAATATTGTTAATTATATTGAGCTGCGCTCGCGATAAATCAATTGTTGACAATTAAGATGTTATTTTTTGTTTAATAATCGTGTTTACTCGGTACGCTCGCAATGGATTAAAAGAATATATAACGAAATCGTGTATTTATATACACGGGGGATATCGCGGGAGCGCGGTCGATGAATATTCAATTAAAAACAATGCCGCGGCAATTGAAATTGATTGATAACGATTCGTAACGTATAAGTCACGCTGACGAGTGCGCCTTCTTCGTGTGTTATATTTCATATCCAAGAATAACCCGACCTGATTATTATTATTTATCAAAAACTCTTTAGACCATCAACAATTCATGACTCGCGCCCAGACATGACGCAACGCAATTTATATTAAAAAGAAACGAAGCTCCAAAATATAAGGATGCGCTGCTCGCCGTTACATCACAATGGAAAGCGTCGGCGGCGGCGATGCTTCTCCGAAAAAGCCTCAAGCGCGCAAGTAAGTCAGGTGCTCCGGGCCATCATCCCTACACTTGTACCAATTCCCCTCTATAACTATATATACATCCTAACGCAGGTATACAGATATACCCATAGTCCTCATCAGCCAGCGCCGCGCTACAGCGGAGGCACACAGAAGCGGCTCTCTTGCACGTTGCACTCCACACAGCCCTCTCCCCGCACTTCACTACTATACGCTACACACTCTGTCTCCGTCTCTCTCGCTCCGCGTAGTATACTATAGCACACAGCGCCAACAAACGGCCTCCACCTCCTCCTCCGCGCTCTCTCGTCGGTCCCGCCATCGCAGAGAGTTCTTCGACTCTGCTCGAAGCCGCGCGCACTCAGTACCCAACTGCGCCGCTGCCGGGCCACTGCTCGCTCTCTCTCTCTCTCTCTCTTTCTCTCTGCTCGTGCGCGTTGTGTCTCCCATTTGTAGCTGGCAGCACCTTCGCCTCCGATTTCTTCGACTATAAACAAACTCTGTCCCGCTTTCGCGATAGATCGTTTTTTCGAGCCGATTTACCGCGGAAAATCGGTTGTACTGTGCACCCTTTTATCGTTACCGATAAGTGAGTTTTATTTTGTGTGGACACACAGGAGATCGGTATGACACCGCTGCTGCTGCTGATGATCACGACGATGCTTCTGTGATAGCACAGGATGAATAGCTGGCCCGCGGAGAACCTGTTCGGCCGTGGCTGCTCGGAACTTCGGAAGCGTCAGCTTCAATAGCCAGGGATTCTTCTTACACGCGTATACACACCGTGAGTACTTTTTTTATATTCCTTTTTCCTTCGCTGCGAACACACAGTTGTGCAAGGATGTATTTTTATTATGTATAGCTCTTCTCGCCACAAATGCCAACGTGAGACGAGAGAGATGTATTATAGTTGCGCACATGTGTGTGTGTGTACCGTTTTGACCGCTCGATAATTTATCTCGACAAATGGCCGGAATTTTTCTCGGCGATTATGTCGCTTAGCCGCGGAATTTGCATAGAATGAGATGTATTAGCTCCGTGAATGAAATCGAATAAATTACACACGGCGGACACGCGATACACATACGCTCCTGTCGCACTATATACACTAAAAGTAGGAGACTTCTCGCTGGAATAACGTGTTTTTTAATCTATGCAGGCCACTTTCGTTACAATATATCATACAGTATACAGTATAACTTTCTACACACCTAAGTACGTGGAAAAACATAACTGTTATATATCCATAGCCGAGCTGCCGATCGACGCGCGCGCACAATATAATAAAAATCAAACCCTCGTGTACGCAGCGCTCATTACGATTCCGCGCGAGTTCGTGTATACGAGTACACGATTCCTCCACGCGAAAAAGAGACGACACAAAAGAAATCTCCAAACACGCCGACAATCGTCCGGTAAAAACAATAGCCACGCGTATACGTCGATCAATCCGTCCTCTGTGTAATACACGTACGTAACCCTCGGTCGCGGCGGCGGAAGAAAAAGTAAAAGAAGAAATCGTCGGACGAGCTACCGAACAACATCGTATGTATACTTACAAACAACTCGCGAGAGCGGAAACGCGGCGATTCTGGCACCCGCGTACACAACGCTAACGGAGAGGCGAAAAACGCCGCATGAATTATTTAGCAGCTTGCGAGCCGATTGCGATGCGCCGCGCGCCGGCGTTTCCGAATTTCCGAGTTTGTATACTCGAGAGGGTTGTTCGCTGCCGCTGCACCGATGTTTTCAGCCCGCACCCGTAGATATACCGGTATAATAGATTCGTAAGTGAGTATATTATAGGGTGGAAGCCAGCTCTTACCTTCCCGATCGCGGCTTTCACGGATATAAAAGGCCGAAACTGTTTGCACAGACTCGCGAGAAAGCGCAAGTGCGACTGGTGTTTCACTGATAACCCGACGCTCTGTGTATCGATTCACAGTATATATTTATAAATATGGCGCACACACTTGCTTTATCGAAATTTCGAGGCGGCGGCTCGACGCAAAGAAAAATACAATATATATATATGTAATGTCTCGCGCGACGAAAGGGAGAAGAAGAATAAAAAAATCGGTTATATGTCCCGAGAAAAAGCTCTCGCTTATCTAAATGTTTCGAAAGTATTATGTCGCGGAGAGTTCGAAATATTATCTCCCTCTCTCGGTGCATGTCACCGTACTCTCCTCAGCTCGTCTCGTATTTGTCTGTGTGTGTTTCGTCGAGTTACGCAAACGCTCGCTTATCGCTCGGCTCATCAAAGATTAGAGCTTCTTCTTCGCGCTCTTTTTCACTCTGAGAGATTCGTGTGCGGCCGGTGTAATCATTTATACTCCATACTCGCTCTCTCGAGCTTCGTTTTTTCGTTTTATACCTTAGCGCGCGCATCGAGCCGCCTCTTTTTTTAAGAACACGTGATGCTGCACATATTACTCCCGTATATTGTGAGAGAGCTGGCCCGTGCGCGCATGATATAATCGCCGTGGAGTTTAATGGAGGCGATGAGCTGGGCCGAATTTGAATGAGTGAATTTCATTGTGCCGACTGCGGGCAATACAGCACGCGGGACCGATAGCGATCGGCTAACTCTTTTGAAAATTTCATTTGCGGTATCTGGATATTATACTATATACGTTATATTTGTGTGTGTGCGTGCGCGGCACGAAAGAAATTTCATCATTTTTAATTCACGCTTCGATTTGAAAGAATCTTTTGTGTCCAACCTGTCAGCTCACCTGTGCGCTGTATGTATATGTATGTATATGCGCCTTATATTTTCTAAACATGCGCGCTCGGACTCTAAATAAAACTGTGTGAGCGCGTCCTATAAGTCATGGCGCATATATAGTGTGGTTGTTAAATTAAAAATCTACGTCCCTCGTAAATATAGAAAGAAATAGAAAGAGATAAGGTTACGCATTTGAATAATAAAATCAATTGCCCAACGCGCGCCGCACACAATGCATCTTTCTTTCTCGCGATGCGATGCATCCAGATTCCCAACCGCGAGAGAATAGATGGAATGGAACAAAAATCAAAATTCCTTATCTACCGAGCATATACCGTCGTCGATCGTTACAACAGCCGGCGTGCGATAAAAAGCGGGAATAAACCCCGTAAATTATGTCCCTCTCCCTCTCTCGTCCCAACACTGATACATACATCTACGTCTCATCGATAAGCCGGACGTCGCAACACCTTAAAAGCGACCATAATATACACGATATTCCCGGAGCGGAGCAAAGACCTCATTATCGCGACCGGGCGCCGGCGATCGAATAAAGTCCTTTCTCCGAATGGTTCAATAGTATACGTGCCCGCACCTATATAGACGCGCGGCTCAATAGAGGTGAGCGCGTAAACGGCGCACAGCGAGAGAGATGGGAAATGGATCGCTTTCCCGGGATTCCCGCGCGCAGATAATCATCTGCCTATGGCTACGTACACGTGCGCGCGCAGATACGGCAATAATGTGCACGAGACGCACGGACACATAGAGGTTCGCAGGTATAAGTCCCTCGGCCGTCGCCATTGTCGGACCCCGAGTTGTTGCTCCTATAGACATGACGAGCAACGAGATCGTCTTCTTCGCCGCGTGTTGTTTTGCTCTCGTTTAATTGCCCTCATTGTGTACAGTTCGCTATACGTTGTTGTCGACCATATTTTTTTCCACGCGCCCGATTGTTCGTCGGAGTGTACCCAATACTTTTTTTGAAAAATCTCTCGGTCGTTTGTCATGTACAACGCTGGACTCTATGCATAACATTAGAATTAGTATGGCCGAGCCCAGAATATAAGAGAGACATAACTCCGGCTCGTAAGGAGGAGCTCGTCTTCAACCAGTTTCGTGTCTCTCTTTTTTTATTCCGCTCTCTCTACGTGCTGATTCTCTTCCAAACTCATTTCTCTCTCGCTCTTGTACCGACTATGTTTCTTTCTTTTTCCCCTCCGCCCTGCACTCCTCTTTTTACGTTTCTTCAAAAGCTCGATTTTTTCTTCTCTCCTGTACTGCACCCTTTCCTTTTCTCCTTCGTTTCTGTGCGCGCGCGCGTCTTTCTCTCATTATCCTTTTTTACGTCCGTTCCAATTACGCTTGGAGAAAAATTACACGTCGATGCAGCGCAACAAATAGCTCACACAGATGGAGAACGATAAACAACAACAATATAATAATTCAATTCCCTCTCGAGCTCGAGTCCCCTAATGCTATTCCACTCCCTTCGCTCTCTCCTTTCTGCCGCGGAGCGTTTCGTTCCCCCACATTTCCCGCCGCTTTTTCCATTCTTCTGCCGTCTCACTCCTCGAGAGCTGGAAAAAAATGGGCCCTCGACTCTCTAGGGGTCCGATCGCACGTATAGGTATAGTACGTCCCTGTGGGCCTTGGCCCGTTCCCATTGTTCGCGCGGAGACATAAGCCAGGCCTGCACCTATATATAACGTAGCGTCGAGAACCGCCAAAACAGTGACTTTTGATACTGGCCGGGACAGAGCGGTGCAGTGGGTCCCGCTCGACATATACAGGGTATATACAAAGGCGATTTTTGCGCTTTTTCGAGCGTTTCCGCTCTCCTCGTTTGTTTGGATTGGAATTTCGGGAGCTAGGAATGCATAGTCCACATGCGAAGAATCGATCCGTTGTTTGATTTGCGCTGCGGCTTTGAAATGTAATTCTCGGGCCGACTCTGTTGATTTTTTGCCGCAGGAAAAAATATATGCGCCCGAAACCCCTTCGGATTTCATAGAACCGAAAATAACACGAAGAAAAAACGCGGACGAGCTTATACATCCTCCGAGGATGTGATATTACACACTCGAGGGACTAAAGTGATTTTAACGAGCGTGTATACCCACGCGAGCATCGTCCGAAATTATAAGCCTCTTTTTACCTACGAAAACACATCGAAGTATAAGAAGCGACGTTGAAAGCCATCGCTCTTTATCAGTTGTATCGACTATCTCTCCGAAGGACCTTTCTCGCCGGTGTACAACAACAGGAGAAAAAAACTAGAAAGTTCCCAACACAAGACCCCTATTCAAAAAAAGACCTCTTCACACCGCTAGCGTACGGCTCGTCGTAGCCACTTACTAAAAGAGAAGAGACAGATCGCTCGTTATGTTTACGAACTCATGCACGCAGTCGATAAATATCGAGGCGAGGAAAAAAGCAGCTCAAATCAATCCGCGATCATCCAGATCAATAACGTTCGTCGATCGATCTTCAAACAGTCGCGCGTTTATATATCTCTGGTACACAGTCCACTCGCACGAACTGCACGTACGCATCACGGAATTAACCTAGAGGTTCTCGCTATCGCGGATATTATCTCGATTTTCTTTTCCGTCGCGCGTTATCGTTCAGAGCCTCTCTATATATACACATGGACGCGCAGAGAAATACCCTCGTTCTCTCTAATCGTATGTGTGCGCGCGTCTCTGTGTATGTATAAGGAGGCCCCTGCAGTCTGCGCGTATACCTGCGCGCCGAGCGTATATCGCTCCATCTCGCACGAGAGCGGCCTTCTCGAGGAAGCGGGAGAAGAAGAAGGAGAGAAACGACGGACGGGGAAAACCAGTTTTACAGGCTCTCTCTCTCTCTCAGTATAGGTAGTGTATACACGGTACAGAGCGAGAGATTCTGCTCACCCACGCCCAGGAGCTATATTCGTCGCTGCCTCCCTGCCGCTCGTATACACACACGTGTGAGCCACGTATACGCTCTCTCTCTCTTTCTCTCTCTCTCTCTCTTCCTCTCTCTCTCTCTCTCTCTCTCTATCTCTCTCTCTCTCTCTCTCTCCGTTCCTGAATATCACCTCTATACACACTCGTCGAATCCTTTATTTTGTAGACGTCCTCTTTATTATTCTCCCTCTCTCTTTTCCTTCTCGGCTTGTTAGAGCAGCGCTAAACGCTCGCGATTTTTACGTTGATACGTTTGTGTCCAGCGGGCGCAGCGAAAGAGAGCATCGAGAAAGTCCGCTCGCGCGAAGCCTTTTTATGGGGATGTCTGTAATGTATAACGGATATACGTTTGAGAGAAATTTTGATTTCGCGAACGCGATATCGCACACACACACAGACATTCAAATCCATGCCCGTATACGCGCGGGGAACTAACGTAATCCTGATTTACGGCAGCGTTTGTAAAAAAAAGGAATAATACTCGGAACTCCGGAGTACATCACGGGCTGCTTAAAAAAACATGAATTTTCAAAAAGCGCGCTGGCGCATAACACGCCCCGGCGAAGTCTCCCGTTTATTTGCTCTCGCGAGCGTACACACACTCGCCAGATTTCAGAGACCGCTGCAACAAGCGAGCAAAAAAAAAGAAGGTAAAGCGAGACACGTGCCCGGCATCTGTACGCAATTTCGAGAGACAAGAAGCGTCGCTCATCTAGGGCGGAAAGAAAGCGGAACCGAACGCGTCAGCACGTGGTGCGTATGTGCCAGCGCCGTCTCTTCATTTTTTCTGCTTCTTCTTTGCGGGCTATATACCTCTTTACGGAACCGCCGCTGTTGCACACGCGCCTTGTATTTGTCAGGACCGAGGCCGGCTCGTCGGAATTCATTACAGTCCTGAGGAGTGTTTCCGCGCGGCACGATCGTCTCATATACGCGAAATTTATTTTTCTCTCATCCCTCTTGAATTTTATCACGACGAAAGGACCGCCTTTACACACGAGCCTGTGGGTAATCAAGCCTAAACGACGCGGAGTACCTTTTGATGTATCTCACCTCGTAAACAGCGCGACGATCCCATCTTCCGTTTATCTAGAATTACAATCTATGGCTTTATGACGTCGGCGGCCGCGGATAAACATGGCGAAAAAAAGACGGACCCGCAAAAAACGAATCAATTTCACTCGTCAAATATACAACTCGGATTGTATCGTCGTTAAAATCCAATTTCCCGCGCGAGCCTCGCTCGCGATTAAGTCCTTTTCGTGCTACCCTATAAATAAGAAGAGAAATAGAACCGCCGCGAGTAGGTATATACGTATACTCGCGTAAAAAGCTCGTCATCGTTAAATCCCTCCCTTATACATGCGGATATCGCGACGAGTATATCGCGGCGCGAGTGTATACGCGCACATAGGTGGCGGCGTTACGAGTAGCTGCAGCTCTCGTTTTATTGTATACCGGAGTAGCGCGTGTGTACGCGGACTTTCTCGCCTGCGGCAAGGCAGGAGCAGCCGGTATGTAGATGAACACGGCGATCGCGTTTTCTGCTGCAGCGATATTAGCGCGAGTATAGAGCTCTCTCTCTCTCTCTCTCTCTCTCTCTCTCTCTCTCTCTCTCCCGAGTGTCTTTTCTCTGGCTACTTGTCGCAAGAGAGAGATACTACGGGAATAACGTCGTGTCCGACGTGTTGCCGGTGGGAAAAAAGTTTTCTGATTTACGGACTGGTATATATACGTATACGGAATCGTTGCGTTGGCTGGATGCGCGATTTTCTGCGGGAATGAAAAGTTAACGAAGCTTGGTTCTAGCTGAGGTTTTGAAAGAAAGACTCGATCGTGCAAGAGATAAAGAGCTCGCTATTCTTCTTCTTTTTGCCTGGCGAGGTCGAGGGCAAAAGTTCCCCTTTGTGGAACTAATTCGTCATTTAGGCCGTTTTTCCGCACAATGGAAAAGCCTGCCCCTGCGCCGAATCGACTCTTTGTCCCTTGACGCTCTCCCACTGTGTCTATACACACTAACAGCTCGAAAGCCCTAATCCTTTTTCGCGCTCATCATCGTCGTCCCGACGACGAAAAAAAGCGAGCGTTTAATTCTAATAATTACGTCTCGAGGCATTTTTTGCTTAATTATATACACCGCAGCCGAAAATTAAACCAGCATCGTGATCCCCTCCTCTGCAAGCTTTGCGTAGATGTATAACTCCTGCGGACGAGGGACTGACTAATGACCGTCGGCACCTCGGCCGCACACGTATACATACTCTCGGGCTAACCGCGACTTGGGATTAGTTTGCGAGAGAGAGAGAGAGAGAGAGAGAGAGAGAGAGAGAGAGAGAGAGAGAGAGAGAGAGAGAGAGAGAGCTCCGGTGGTCCGGAAAAGCCGTTGCGTCGTCGTCGCTCTTGACGAACGACACTAATCTGAAGGGAAATTCGCTGGGATTCCCCCGTCCCTCGCTGCCCCTCTTAGACTTACATACGGACCACGTGTTGGTAGCCTGTCGGGGAGAGTAGGACCATCCCCTCCTTGTTTTTTTCTCTCTCTCTCTCTCTCGCTCGGCGGAGTGATGCATGTCTCTGTGATTCGTCTTTCGCTTCGGAGTTAATTTCATTATCTCCGGAGTGTTTTCTCTCGACGCTTTGTTTTGGAAATTCGACTCGACTCCACTTTAGTCGCGTGAGAGGTACTGAATCTTTGTTCGCCGACTGCACTTGAGCAAACTCCGTGTTTTTTTTATCTGTTGAATTAATAGGCACCAGCGTCTGGCGTTTTCAAGGTTTTGTTATATCTCGCTGCACGTTTATGTACGAACGACATTGACTGGTAAAAATTATCCATAGAGAGTTTTTCGTAGCAAACGGACTTTTGCACTCAACGGTTATAACGTCGGGAATTGCATAGAGATAATTTTATATAGCCGCTGACGCGATTTTTCCAGGAAGTCGACTGCAAAAAGTCCGGCGATGATAAACCGCTTTTATCGCGCGGAATACGAGAATCGTGTGGTAAACAATAAATTATTACTTATACGAATCCAAAAAATCATACACTCGCTTACGTAAATTAAACGTACACATACACGCACACACCGTCGCAAAAAACGGTACACGCTATCGCTTCGCTTGCGCAATCTCGATCGACGGCTATCAATAATAAAGCTGATGGCACATCCCTCTTGGAAAACTTCAGTCTTATGATCCTTGCATTGCGCTGCAATCGCATAAAATTGCGCGACGCTCGTAAAAATCGGTCAAAGCGCGCGCACCTGTTATACGCTCGCGACAATCGAGTCGAGATCGAGTCCGATTGTGCGAGAAACCTCGCCCATATACGCGAGTATACGTTCGACGAACCGTGAAGCGGTCCGGCATTGATACCGAGGCTGTGTTATACAGTAGATCGAACTTTCGATGATTTTCAAACGGGCTTGGCTCTCGTGCTCATTTAGTTAGAAGCTGTTCCTTATGCTTGGGTTATCCAACTTTTTTCCCCCGATTGTTGCTCGATGCGGGATTTATTGAATCGATCGGATCTCGATATGTCTATAAATCGAGTGCATACTACTCGCAAGTAAGGAAGAAAGTTACTTTCTATACGCGCGCGGGATTCTAAGTGATTATTTTAAAACTCGCGCGCAAAATGGCCTTTTTACTGCGTGATTCATTACAATGATCGCTGATTAGAAACTCACGTGGAATATTTGTTTTCGAGATATAATTAAGCGAAAATTACAGCCGCGCGGCGCAGCCATTAGGAGAACTTATGTGTGACGCGGACAAAGTATATACATACACATTTAGCTCGGAGATTAAGAAAACGTAAATCAACTTTAGAGCGCTCGTGTACTTGTATATCCTTAAAATTCACTGGCTCGATACGTTATATCGAAACGATGTAGGTATACAAACACACTACTCGGCAACCAAAATAGAAAGCGCTTTAACTCGTCCGGATCGATTTTCCAGCTAGGTGGAATTATTAAAACGAGGTCCTCTGGCGGGGGGGGGGGGGCCTGCGGGTTTCCGGTACACCGCGCAGGTGTAGGTCTCGAGAATCGGCGGTTTTATCGGGTCAGTTCGTTTTTCCCTGCGTCGACAGGACGTTACGAGAAAAACTTTACAACCAAGGCTCGAATCGGCGGACTGTATTGAACAGTATAATGTCGTTTTAATTGACGGGTGATTAGCAAACGACTCGAAATTGCCAAACTGCGAGCACTGCTAACTAATAGGTGTACTCGGAAACCTAATTGCTCTCGCTCGGGCGCGCAATTTAACGACGCTTCGGGAAAATTTCTTTCCTGGGAGTGGAGTATAGAAAGCGTGTAAACCCTGAAATCCGCCCAGCACTTTACTCGGGCGCAGGATGCACCGAAAATCATAAAATGTCTCAATAGCAGCTCTCTTATCATCTCCGGCGCTGCGAAAAAAAAGCCCGAGAGGGAAAGATCCCTTCCAGCTCTTAAACCACGATTATCAACGGCTCGGAAGTTATACGCGGTCGGTCGACGGCTCAATGCGTCCCTTTGTGCATCTACGTGGCCAACGGGATTCCGCCGAAATGTAAACGGCTCTACGTGCGAGCGCATAAGTTTTTATTGTTTGCCAAGACTTAATGAGGTGGGAGCGAGAGGAATGTATAAATTAGACGCTCGCGTCGGTGTCCCTTTTTCTTATACACTCTTTTCACGCGGCCGATGTGTGAAGGCTTTCTGTTTGCTCGGCAGACGGTGTATAGAATTGAGGAAACGTCGAACGCATACTGTACAACGTTGCATTTGGGAATGTTTTGATGGACTCCTGGAATATACTATACGCGTAGAAACACTTTCCCATCGGGCATTTGTAGAATGCTTTTAATTAGATTGTGCAACCGCAATTTCAGAGATATATACACCAAACCATATTAAAATCCGATTGAAGAGGTGTCTTCCGGTTGTGCGTTTTCGAGTGATTCATCGATAAATGTATATTGTGCGCTTTTCCGCGCGCCCCGAAAAAATACCATCGCAATTACGCTCTTCCCTATCTCGCGCGCAAAATTCTCGCAAAACACTCACTCTTGTCAACAACGAAAATCGAAAAAAGCAGCTTTTTACACCTGGACTATCGATCGCACGGGGGGAATTACCGTCACCGATATCGGCGTCACGTAGTCGCTCTTGAGAGAAAAATGCAATTTTACAAGAGGCGAAGACATGCGACTGCTCTAGGTGTGTACCCGAGACAGCGTGTCGCCAGCGGCTTTATCGGGGACTTTGTTGAAAGGCACACATGTGCGGCGGACGAGAGCGGGGAATGTTTGTGCAGCTGAGCTGGCGTGATATCGGCCGAGAGCGCACGCTTTCCGTGCGTGCGGCATCATAAGAGTAATGGACGCGATGATGCGCTCGCGATTGATTTGCTTCTACTTTGCTCGGGCGAATATTCAATTCGTCTTTATATAATTATTAACCGCCGCAATGATACTGAGCGCACCATACTGTTCTTCTTAAGGTCTTGATTATAAGTGTACAAAAATCGTCTCATCGAGCGTTACGCAGATTCGCGATAAAGAGTCGCATTCCGCAATAATGTCAACGGGTCGATTGCATTATTTATGCACGCAAAGCGCTCTCGCATTTAAAACTTTCGACTAATACGACTCGTAATAATAACTGTCTCTCCCTCTCTCTCAGTGCGCTCAATTATACGAGAGCTTTACGGCGCGCGCGAGCAAATCAAACTTTATTAGATGGGGAATATAAAGAGGCATCGAATAATTTCCGAGAGCGCCGCAGAGTCGAGAGAGTGAGAGAGCCCGTTTTCGAAGGCTCGTTTGTAATTACCGCGCGCGCGCTTTAATTTACGACCGAGAGCTGGAAAACCGAGACACGGCCTTCGAGGAAGCCTGTGATTTGTCGCGGCTAGTTTCGAGGGGCTCGGGAAATTTCACGCGGCTTCTCTGTCTCTCTCAGCGGGTGGTACTTGGCTACAGGTGGCGAACCCCAAAATTTTTCTTTTGCCGAAAACCAATACAACTTGGCGTGATCGCATCATGCAAATGTTTCAGGGTATTGCAAAAAGCCCCCCGGCTTTTAATCGCGGCGCTCTCTCCCTCGATGGGTATCTGGACAATTAATGCATAATTCGGTCATCCGTCTCGTTAGTCGCGCGGGCCATCGATCAAAAGGCTGCGCTCACGCACAAATTGATTGTCGGGGAAAAAAAAACGCCGAAAGAGAGGAACCTGCCGGTCCAGTTATGCCGCTACTATACGCGCTTCGTTTGTACCGTTATGTTCGTAAGCATTATACAGCGCGATCGAGATGATCGATTACGAGAGGCTACTACTTCTATAACTTCTTGGCCGCGCGAGCTCTCGCGGCTGATGTGTAAATATAGGGCAATGGAAAAGTGCTGTCGGATCGTTTGAAATCAAAATTTTTCATTTAGGCCAGCTTATGCTATCACCGTCGCATTTGTACCCATTTTCTCGAGATTGAACGAGAGAGAGAGAGAGAGAGAGAGAGAGAGAGAGAGAGAGAGAGAGAGAGAGAGAGAGAGAGAGAGAGAGAGAGACATCAGTGATGGCCTGCGCGTATTATTATTCCCCATATTTTGACACGAGAGTTCAATTAGCGACGCTCGTAACGGCGCTTATTTTGATCGATCGACCGTAATTTTCTTGGCATTCCGGCGCATCTCGGGCTACTTTCGAGCTCTCATCTTGTTTATAACACTCACGGAAATCCAATTGGAACAAACAGTCGGAACAACAGCCACTCCGACAGCGAATCGCTAATTGTCTCAGTTCCGACATTGATTCGACCTATCGCTTTTTACACCGCGAGTTATTAAACGCTACTTTGCAATCGATTCGCCCTCGGTTCTCCAAAACACAATAAAACTCGTTACACGCGTACACTCGCGCGGGCGAGTTACGTAAAATCCCCTCGACAATAGCAAGCGATCTCCTCGCGAGTAAACAATGCGGAGAGGAATAAGAGAGTCGAGAGCGAGCTATGTATTATATAGAGAAGCTCTGACGACATGGAAATTCAATTAATTACAAGCCCAGCGCACGCCAGGGGCTGGCATTGACGTTATAATTAATCGACTAATCGTCGCGATCCTCCGCAGAAATCCTCGCTCTCGGAAATTGTCCAACTGCTCTTCATAGTGTATAAACATGTGCACTTGCAGCAGCAGCCACACACACACACACACACACACACACACACACACACACACACATATATATATATATATATATATATATATACGATCGCCGCCGCGCTTACGTGTATATATAATGCATCCGGTTTTGGGAACAGCGGTTTTACGGTCACCGCGGCGGGCCGTTTTGTTTCGAGAGAGAGAGGCGCGGTGGCGTTTAATTGACTCGCAACTCCGCAAAGGAGCTTATATTATAGTGTGCCGCGCAGGTCTTTGTTGTCTATGCGGAGAAAGCGTACTTCCGAACGAACGGTTATTATTATTGTGCTATACAGTTTCTAATGCGACGACGACGATTGCGCTTGTGTGCTTTATAAAACGCGGATATTATACACGGGGAGAGACACGAACTCTCGCTCGGAATATAGCAGTGGATATTCAGGAGAGTGTTGAACCGCGAGCTTTTTAGGATCTCTTTTCTCTCTCTCCCAAAGCGGTTTACTACCTCATTTTTATGGCGATTCGCTCGAGTTGCCGAGGGAAATAAGCGCGCGACACTCTGCTGCAGTGCGCAGAGACGCTGCCAGTCTCGCGATTTACGGCTTCGCCGAAGAGCTGCATCGGTGATAAGCTTTTACAAACGAACGCGCTGTGCTCTGCTTCGTTAATGTCGAGGCGCGCTTGAGTAATTATTTTTTATGTCTTTTTGAAAAACTCGTCATCATCAGGATTATTCGAAAACGCAACTCGTCGCGCGATGCTTGCGACGACGCTGCGGCGCGAAGTTTAACATCCGAAAGGTGTGTCCGCTCGGCTTAGCCGCGGCAGAAAAATAATTTAAGCGGCGAATAACAAGTTACACGCTCGAACCGTTACGTAAACTCTCGGCAAATCTCATTATTCGAAAATCCCCATACATGCATACGCGTCGCGTATAACGTAGGATCCGCAGCAGCTCGAATGCAAATTTTTCCCTATTCATTCGGCAAAGCCTTGCTCGAACTTTCTCTCGGTGAAAAAAGCTCGATCGAGAGCGCAACTACGCCGCTAATATTTCAATAAAACTGCTGAAAGCAAATTTCACGCTATATGCGCAGCTGCATATCGCCGTGGAAAAAAAACAAACAACTCTCTCACGGGCGCAATCGATGAAAACGAACGTTTGATGCGAAAAAACGCAGCGTTTGATTAATACGAAGAGCTATACATCGGCCGGAGAGTTTAGCGATCGATCGACCGCCGATGCACAGTATATATAGATTAATGCTTGTACAACTGGGCGCGAAAGCCCGTGTGACCCGCCCTCGGGTTGTAATAACACAACACGACGACCTCCTTGCAGCTGAATCACCTAACAAATATGCGCGCGTCTCTCTCGACACATGTAAGCAAGCACATTGCGCGTTTCTCGCGAGCGCGCGTTATCTATTATGGGAGGGAAGCTGCTGCAGCAGCCGCCTCGGCGCGAGTCATCATCGGAGTAGTGGTAATTAATAGCCGGGGATTTTTGCGAATTCCAGCTTATACGCGATTGCGGCTAACCGAGTGTGCCGCTCTGCAGCAGCTAATTAAAGTGGAACTTTTTGAAGAGAGATGCTGCCGCTGTAGAAGCTCTTCTGATTAGTCTCCGAGAGCTAATTGTGCTAAAGTGCAAAGTGTGTTGTACGTGGCGAGTGGAGAGAGCGAGGGAAGGTTTATGGGGGAAATTTTGCCGCCTCGCTTTTTACGAGCGTCTCGAGGACTATTAATTAATAATCCATAGCGCGAGCTCTCAGCTCTCTCTCTCTCTCTCTCTCTCTCTCTCTCTCTCTTTCTCTCTCTCTCTCTCGTTGTTGCTGTCGGAGTGTACGAGTGTATATACGGGATTACACGATGTAACGCTTGAAATTCTCGATTGAAAAATGAACGATTATATTCTTCATGCCTCACTTTCCTGCACATTCGCTTCGCATTCAATAACGGTGCTCCTTATCTCGCCGAAAATTAAATCGAATTAAGCGGCGTATCCGAGGAAAAAAGAAGGACTCACTCGCGCGACTCTCGCTTTCGAAAAATGCGACGAGCGAAACTCGTTTCTCTCCTCTCCTCGTCATATCGTGCAGTTTAGAAGTCGACGTGCAGATCGGTTTGGCTTTTATCCTCTCTTTCTCCGCATCTCTCGAGCAGTCACTTGGCATCGGAACTTTGTTCGATCAATTATGCCACGATCGGTTGACGCTCCGCCGTACGCTGTATCAGCTGCACAGGCCTTTCTCGGAAGCGATTTACGAGCCACGGCGCAAAAGTCACTCTCCGAGATATCCCTCCGCACTGATCGAGCGACTGCAGCGCGAATATCGATGCATAGCGTAAACAATCGGGCTGTGTCTTGTATAACGCTGTCGGCTGCTTTTGAGAGATGCGCGCTTATCGCATATGCGGCTCGTTTCTTTCGGCCGGTAATCCATCAGCCGATTCTTTCTCGTCATTCGAGCCCGACAGCTATATCATATTCGCGCATTCGTTAATACTGCATATCTGTTCGGAAAAACCATTAATTTTACGAAAAGCGTCGGATAGCGAAAAGGGGGACAATACGATACGCTGACTCACTTTTCTCTCTCTCTCTCTCCGAGGGACACAGTTTTTCTCTCGTGAGCGCGCGAGAGGAAAAGAAGAGATTTCTCGCTTGCGGGAGTCGTCGAGGAAAAATGGAATAACGAAAGCGCGCGAGCCAAGCGACGTGTGTCTGCCGCTCATTTTAGAAAGTGTGTGTGAGTGTGTGTCTGTGTATATAAACTGAGAGCGGAGATGTCACCTGTCAGAAGCTTCTCTCCTCTCGAGCGCGCGCGAAAAAAATTTTAATACGACGCGCGCGGCATATAACCATAATGAATTTTGCGCCTCGTAAACAGGGGCAGCCTCGCGTGAAATTTTCTCTCTCTCTCTCTCTCTCTCTCTCTCTCTCTCCCCGGCGTAATGACGCGCTTACATTATTCTTCAAGAACGAACGGACGTCGTCGACGCATCTATTGTGGAATTAAAGGACTACCCGCGGCGAGATACGTGCTAGTCACCTGGTTTATTTCTCGAAAAATCGATCGGAAGCCGCGTTTAAAAATTCAACTCACGCGCCTCTCTCGGACACGAACGCGCAAATCTCGGCTCGCTCCGTCTCTCCTCGTCGCTCTGCGCTCTCTCGGTAATTTACAGCTTTAGCGAGAACGCGCTCAAGTCCAAGGCCGCCGCGCGACGCTGCACTCTCAATACACATTGTTTGTTCGCACGCACGGACCACCTCCCCGAGAGAGAGAGAGAGAGAGAGAGAGAGAGAGAGAGAGAGAGATGTGCCGCACGGGATGAAAATCAATTTTCCCACGTAAGCACACGCACGCTCCGTCGATTTATACGGAAAAGTAGGATTATTAGCGTAATAAAGCGACGAGTGATATATGCCATTATATACAGTCGGGTATACACACACGGACACACAGCGGGTTGTATGTATAGTATATGTATACACAGGTCCGCGCGCGCGTTACCATGTATGGCGAGTCGCTCTCGTAAAACTTCTCGCACCAATACACATGTGTATACTGTACATCTGTGTGTGAAGGTATGCGCACGGATACACACGCGGGCTGGATATTGAGAGGCAGAGCCGCGCGCGCACCTACAACGGGACGCGATCGACTTTCGCGCGCGCGCGCTTCCTCCTTCGCGTTCTATTTTACGCGAGATCGTCGGCGGTATAATATGTTTTCGGAGGAGCAGCTCTCTCTCTCTCTCTCTCTCTCTCTCTCTCTCGTCTCCTCTTCGGACACAAAGAAATTTCTCCGTTATTTTGTGTCGCATATTACACACGTGCGTACATTTACAAAAATTATAATCCCCGGATTTAAGACTACATTATGCATCCGCTCCGTTCGTTTGGTACGCATTGTAAAAGAAAAAATTGTTTCGTAAGTCAGCTTTATAAAGTTCTTATATGGTTTTACACTCGTCGTAAATATGCGCGCGCTGGACTTATGTGCTCTTCTTTGCGTCACGTAGTTGAGCGCGCTAAGTACTTCGTATTAAATTAATCATCTTTCGATTTGTGTATCTGTAATACACCGCGCGAGGATTAGAGCAACTCCCTATAAACTACATATTGACGCAAAAAAGGGTAGTATAGAGCGGCAAGATCGGGGGCCGAGATAGATCTCGTTTAATTTTTGCGCGATTTACGATGTAACGGATCGACTAATAATCCTCCGCGTCTACTTTGCCGAACGAGCCCGGCAGCCGCTAGCATAACTCTATTTGCTCTTCCTCCTTTTCTTCTTCTTCTTCTTGAGAGGGACCAAAACCACTCCTCGCCGTGGTAATAGAGTACGACAAAAAAAGTCAAGGAGAAAGGAGAGACGCTTACGCGGAAAAGCACATTATGGCAGAGAGCGACTAATTATTTGATCAGCTGCGCTCTATAGGCTTTTTTCCCTTCGGAATCCATTTTCGCTCAAATTGCGCGCGAGAGTAAACGCCGCGGCTTCTTGTTTTTCGGTCACTTCAAGAGCCGCGACTTTCGAATATCGAGTCGCGGGTTCGAGCGAGACGAATGAAGTTTTCAAGAGCCGACGATATTGAGACGCGCGTTATACGAGGCGTAAATCAACCCGTAATAAACGAGCAGTTTAATATCGACGCATTAGCCCTTAAGCAGCCGCTCGCGAATCGCATCGCTTATACACATACGAGTCCTTTGATTTACGGCGCGCTATAGATATAACTTTTTCTTCATTCGGCCGTCGATCCTCGTTTGCAGCAGCAGCGGCGAAAACAAACAGTCATCCGTATCGTGTATACTTGAAATCTATTAACGCGAAGCTACTTCGTTTCATCCCTCGATAAGTCAATCAATCCTCTTAATACCCTCGCGAAAAAGAATAAACCCCTGCGAGATAGGTCAAGGTTAGCCGGTTACGCAATAGCGAAATTTCGAATCGTGTGCAGCCACTCGAAGCCAGCGCAGTTCCTCTTCCTATGCTCAGCCGCAGTCGATTAATCGAGTGTGAAGCGGCCGTGATTGGATCCCCGGCATGAACAGCGAACACACCCTCGCTCGTGTGTATATATATGGTTACCGGTGTCTGCGAACAAACCGTACGAAACTCGAGACTCGCTTTGGTCGAGATAATCGACGTGAGCGAGGCTTGTTAAAAGTCGTTTTCACCCCCTCGGTACATATGGGAATCATCGTATTTCCGAGAGAGCTTGGAAGTACTTTGAGGACATACACGACATTTCTTCATTTCGCAATCGAAAATAAGGGGGAATACACATGCATGGGCATATAATTCGTGTGTCAAAACGGCAACTTTTTTACCTGCTTATTATTCCGGCTGAATTTCGCGCGGATCGAGTTACTTCCAGCTCTCTTTTGTAAATAGAGACGGGCCACACGAACGCAAACGTGCAATTCCGTCGTTGTATACCTTGGGGTCTCTCGAGCGCGGGATCATCTAATTTCAAGCGAAAGTCACGTCGTGCGCGTTGTGCAACTCGCGCAAGCGGCTTCTATCCTCTTTTTCGAAATGCAAAAGCGACTGTGTATATTAATGACTTCACCTACATACGCAAATATAACGCGAAGCGCAGTATTATTAATCGTCCTCGTTAACATTCGATTAATAATTAACGGAGAGGCTAATTGGCGTCTCCTCTCGATTATTGCCCAATAAATATCTAGTCTCTCTTACACTGAAGTGAGAGCATGTCCGAACAGAAAAATGCTTTTAACTCGCGCGCCTCTTCATTTTTCTCCGCAGCTCTCTTTACCTTTTCGAAAAAAGCCATCAGAAGAGAGAAAAAAAGCGAAGACTCGCCGCGCGGTTATGAAGGAGCAGGCGAGTTTCTCCGGCGCGCGAGAATCTCCATATATGTACACCTACTCGGACACACACACACACAGCTCTCCCTTTATATATATTAACCGACTACTCGGAGGCTTAATTGCATCTCGCGACTAATGTCGATTTCACATTCTTCTCCGATCGAGACTCGCGCATTGTGTCGTGCGCCGCGCGCATATACTTTCCTTTTCTCCGTTAGCCGTTAGCTCTCTCAGCAGAGAGAAGAAAGAAAACAATGAGCAGTAATAAATATTCGACGCGAGTTTTTGCCGAAATTCGTGTACATGACCTTTGCTGCCTTTGTTTTCTTTATTTTTAGCCGCGCGGAATCTCGTCAGAGCTCTCTCTTTCTCTCTTGTTTCGTATACGACTCAATCTCGTCTTCAATTTTCTAAAGTATCCGCAAAAAAGAGCGTCCGCCGCAATCAAGGGATTACTCGCGGCTTTTCGAAAAAAAAACAAAGCACGCGCGCGCGTCTCGACGATGGCTCGAAAAAAGCTGTTGCAGGGACATCGCCGACGATTCAAGAGTCCGTCGTGCAGCGAGCTCGAATAATAACGAAAGAGAGGGAGGGAGAGATAGAGAAAGAGAGAGAGAGAGAGAGAGAGAGAGCCGCGAATATTCGCAGCATGTGGCTTTTATGTTTGGACTGCTCGCGCGCGAGCGGCTCGTTTTATAGCATCGTCGCGACGGGCCCTTTAAATAGTTTTGTTCGAGCGCGAGGGCTGCAGCACACTTTTAATAGCCGCGCGCTATGCTCTCGCTTTAGCGGAGCTGCGTCGCGCCTCGTTAATTTGTTTTTCTGCTAAGGCCTGGGCTTTTTTCTCCTCGCGGTCGAGGAGTTACGATTTCGGACGTATTATTATTCAATTAACGCTGCTGATATAGCTGGGACTGTATTTGTCGTTTTGTTTTTTCTAATAATCCGCGATATTTCGAGCGTAGCACATAGAGCGGGAATTTAGTATTCTGAAAGCGGTCGCGATTAGCAACTTAATTGGAGGCGAAAAACCCACGCGGAATCGTAAACATCGCGTATTTATTGCCGAATGCTAACTAGAGTCTAAACTACTTAGAGGACTAAGCGACAACAAGAAGCGAAGGCCGAGATTAAAAAAACATTGCTGCGAGAGAGAGAGAGAGAGAGAGAGAGAGAGAGAGAGAGAGAGAGAGAGAGAGAGAGCGGTGTACTCTGAATTTTGGATTACCAAGGATTGCGCCGAAGCCACAAGCGAGAGGGAATCTAATCGACGATGAGAATTCAGACAAAGCGTCTATCCATTATACGATACAAAAGCGTAGGTCTCGAATATATGACAATCGTCCGGTGCATAGTGGAATAAATAATCGCTTTTTATTAGATCATTATCGCACTCCGCACTCTCTTATTACAAACGATATCCGGGACAAGGCCGCGAGTATATTTCCGTCCTTCTCCTCCCACGAAATTATATAAAAGTATCCTAAAAAAGCGCAGCGTGTGTGTCGACACGATTATTTCAGTTATAATCTCCAGGTATACACGCTGCACTTGCCACCTACTTCGGCGGCGCGTGCGTGTATATATAATGCAGGCGCGAATTGCACAACGACGAGGAGAAGAGATGTAGATCGATCTGTTTTCACCGGCATATAAGTGCGCCGGTCGCCACTAATTATTACGAAACTAATGCATCAGCGCGTTCGGGATAATATCCAGCTTGCCATATTCGGTCTCTGCTATCGCAATTCTCATAGCTGGCTGATTTTCGGATAAATCCGAAATTATCCAATCATTTTCCTTCTCTCGAAACAAACAGCTCCGTTCATACAAACCGTACTCGACGCGACAATTTCGCAAACACGTCAGAAGAAACTCTCTCACGAGCGCGATATAATACGTGATTCAGCGTGCCCGATCGCGGCTCTTCAACAAAATCCTTGCGCAAAGTTTCCTATACACGTGTAGCGCGTCGTTAGACGAAAGAGCTCTCGCGCGGTCGTAGGCGCGCGAGTGTGTCGCGCGTTATTGCGGGGGCGTCGGTCGCGTGCGAGATCTCTCGCAACGATGCGCGTATACGTTTCGGCCTCCTTCTCTCTCTCTCTCTCTCTCTCTCTCTTTCAGCTCGAGAGCAGATCCCACTCGAGTCGATAAGCCTCCGCGAAAAAGCGGCTTCGTTTGCATTCAATTAATTCGCGATTTCCTGGTATTGTTTGCGCGAATTCGTTCCGCGCTCTCGTCCTTTTATTTTTCATTTCTCCACTTGTGTTTTGCTCGCGCGGCTCGACTTTAATTGGGGAGTTATTGGATTTTGATTGAGTTTACGATTAAACGCAGCTGGAGCCGAGGCTTTTTCGAATTTGAATTATTATCGTTAGAGACGTCGGAGCTTTATCGAAGCCGCGGTGGTCCCTCTCGACTGAGACAGATCGAATTGAATGAGTATCGCAGGCTTGATTTCTCGTAAATAATTTTAATACCGCCGCGGACATCGGGCACGCAGAAAGCCAGCCGTCATCGCGGCCGCGAAAAGAAACCAGTTGTATAACTTAATTAAATGTAATGCTCAGCCAACATAATTACTCGATTCGTATAAATCCCAGTCCGGATTATCAAAAGTACATACAAACGTACTTACTCCCCCTCTTTCTCTCTCTCTCTCTCGAAAAAAAGAAGTCGGAAGATGTGTATACGTATACGCAGGAAGACCGGCTGCGTTACGAAATGCTTATTACGATACGGCGCAGCAGCGGCATACGTGTGGGCGCGCGACTCTCCCAAGATCAGCTCGCTCTGAAATTTGAAATTATCATCGCTGACCCGATTTTTTCTTGAAATGAAACGAGCGCAATGTTAATTTCCAGCGGCTTCTTCGGCGCGCGGATAAACGGAACGCATTACGCCGTGTGATGGACGATCCGCTGTGCCGACCTGATGTACCGTGTGTGGTGCGGTATAAAATTTTATTGAATTATAATCGTTGCTTTGGTTGCGTGGATGCTGCGGATAGTTTTCTGTTATAAACTGACACTCGATGGTTACACGGCCGGCGACCTAGTTTCCGAATTAATATTTTCAAACGGTCGTGTTAACCGTGAAGAATTCCCCAACTACAGCTTTTTTCACGCAAAACACTCCGAACTACAAGCCGCAACGATGCGTCTCGCATAAAACACTTCAAAGGTCGGTAGCGAAGCGATAAAAAGCCTCATTCTCTCTCTCTCTCTCTCTCTCTCTCTCTCTCTCTCTCTCTCTCTCTCTCTCTCTCTCCTCCAGAATCTATTTTCGAAGTTCGAACTTAAATTTACTCACAGCCGAGCTCCATTGTACGAGCCAAAAGTTTTCGTCTAAGGATTCGCCCCATGACTGCACCGGATTTCAAATTCGATCTAGAATTCAACTCTTCTCAGCCCGCTCTCCATCTGCTCGGATTTTAACAAGACTTCCGGCACGACAGCAACAAGCCTGGAAACGGATGCATGCGCACAGGTAGAGCAAGAGAGGATTGGGCCGATTAAGCGGCTGCATCGCGCGCTCGGCCCGGGTTAAATTCAGAGACCACCTTGGCGGTGCCTGCGTATTATTGCACGCGAGGCTGCCTTTACGAGCGAGACCACCGCGGCGCCCGATCTTCTTCTCTTTTTCCAACTGCAGTGTAGTCGCGTCTTTTTTTATACTCGCGCGTGAAAATAGATTCCGTCCGAAAATCGTGGGCACCGGCTTCGGAAAACTGTGTTTTGAACGTATACAACGGCCTCGGTTCGTTAGGCGCTCATGCAAATCGCTCTTGTATATAGTTAACGGTTCATTGCTGCGAAAAAAAGAAGCGACGAGGCTACTATACAAAAAGATCAAAGTAGAAATCGCCCGTCTACCCCGGACACGAGAAAACTTTTAAAACCGTTTTCTCGCAGCTCTGTAAAGATCGGCCCGTAAATTAACAAGGAGCCTCGAAAAAAGAAAGAATATGAAAGAGGCGCAAGAAAACGAGCAACCCTTCCGTCCTCCTCGTCGTCGTCGTCTCTCGGCAAACAGAGTGAGGAAGACGAAAAAAAGAGTGAGAAAGAGGAAGGGACCGAGAAGCCGAGCCCATTTATGCTAAAATCCCGAGTCGGCTACTTTTATTATTTGTTTCTTCAATTTTCTCGCTCCCCGGGCGCGAAATCAGAAACGAAATAACCTGACGGTTATTTTTTTCTCTTTCGTTTGCAGGCTCGAGGAGAGAACCGCTGCACGACGAGAGCATCGATCATCATGTCGCACTACTGGACGGCTCTGCTGCAGCTCGTTGCACTGCTGAATTGCGTCTTCGCGGATTTCCGACACATCTCCTACGATGGTGAGTACCTTTTGTTTTTTGTTTTTTTATTGTTCAATCTTAGTATACCAAGATTGATAAGCTGTCGCGTTTAATTGTAGACAAGGCCGTTTAGTTATCGGTTTAATAATATCGCTTTTATTCGCGATGTTAATCTCCGCGATTATCCGAGATTAGAGTAAAAAGGAAAAAGGCTCTCGCGAGATAAGAAAAGGTTACAGTACGCGTTTATTAATCGCGTAAATCTGTGGCTTATCGCCCACAGAGACATAATGCACGTGCGAATTGAATTTTCATCCTTATCATTTCTGCAGCAGCTCAAAGTTTCGTCGGGATCCAAACCCATCGCGACTATTCAATGAACAAACACCACCGCTCGGGCCGTAGTTTATTATACTTCTCAGGCCATATCGTAAACCCCCAAGAAAGTTCATAAATCAAGAATTTACGAGTCGGCGTTTCTTCGATGCTGCGGCCAACTTCGCGCGCGAGCGCCAACTTATCAAACTTTCCGCGCCTCGTCTCTCCTTTCAATCAACTTAAATCCCTGCGTCGACTTCCTCGACTGCCGCGACGATTTCCCGCCGGTATATAAGGACAGTCGCGCATACCTGCACGCGTCCTTGCAGTGCAGCGCACTTATATAGCCAGGTTCCCGCGCGCGCGTACATGGTCTAACGGTATATCGCGCAGCGCCGAATCGGGAGAAAAACGCAAGGCGGTAAAAGTTTTTGTCCGCAACGTATTTCCCGGGAAAATCGATTTTTAAGGTCATCCGCGCGAGAGGCGTGCCGGTGAGTTTCTGTTTCATTTTTTTCCCCGATGTGAGGTAATTAGCGGGAAGTGCTCGTTACGCGAGTTATCCACGAGAGATTGTACATACAGAGGATTTATTGTTAGGCGATGACTATCTGCGAATGCGCTTATAAATATAATTATCGCCTTGGCTGTCGATGCAGCCGCGTAGATATATTTGAAAATGAGCAAAAGCGCGCCTTTACCAATTCTCTCTCCCGAGAGAGCCGGCATGCGCTGCGCGCGGAGGAATGTTATCCGGCTCCTTGGAAAAATGCTAATTTCTGGCGGCAAAAGAAGGAATCCGCGAGAGATGAATCACGGCGAGGATCGTTCTCGATGATCGCTGTACCGGAATTGCAAAAAATGACGAGTATTCGAAGAATTTTATTAATGTCAACAGCTGCAGCGTGCGCCCGGAGAAGAGAAATTAACGCTAATCCGATTTTCCCCGAAAGAATCGAACGCGCTGTCTTTCTCTCTCTCTCTCTCGGTGAAAAACGAACGTATGTATAGCTACGGCTGCCCTCGGCCGAGAATCGATTTAAAAGACGTTAAACGTCGAACGACGCGAACGAATATTTATGAGATTTCCCCCGGGGAGACACGCGGTGGAAAAGAAAAGGAAAACATCGACAGAGAGAGAGAGAGAGAGAGAGAGAGAGAGAGAGAGAGAGAGAGAGAGAGAGAGAGAGAGAGAGAGAGAGAGAGAGAGAGAGGATTAACCCGTCTTAATCGGGGAGTATAGCTGATATACATTCACGTTTGTATATACGTATAGGCGCTCCGTCGAGAGAGAGAAATGGATTAATGCATTTTAATGAGCGGCGTAAATCTCGCAGGCGCGAAGCTGCAGAAGGAATCGCTAAATAGAGACGTATCCGCGGCTGCATATAACGGTGTGTTGTCGCGCACTAATAGTGCTAGTAGTAGTAGTCGTCTTTATGCTAATTAGAGAAACGCGCGATGTGCGCTTAGGCAGCTCTGCGCGCGCGGTCTTAACGGGGCCGCGAGCTGTTGCACTTTCGATTATAAGATCGCTCATATGCACAGTTCAAGCGGATCTCCGAAACTCGCGAAGATTTTCCAGTAGTCGTGGAAACTGGTGCGGACAAACGATCGTTCGCGAGGCGATGCGTAAAAAGCCGCGGCGAAAATAACGAGGTGCCGAGAACAGCTCTCGCGCAAGCGCTGATATATAGAAAAAGAAAAGAGCGCGAAGAAACTGCTGGTAGCAAATTCAGACAGCGGGATGAAAATCAATGGCCAGCGTCTGACGTTAATGTCGTCAAAAGGCGAAGATTCTCCGTTCTCGGCTTTGTTCTCCATTTTCCGCTCGAAAAGTGAAAATATCCACAGAAAGAGGCGCGAAAGTCAAAGAGACGGGCGACTCTTTTTATTTATTTTTTTTTTTTTAAATAAAGAAAGGAGAAAAATGACCCCGAGAGCCAGGCAGACTATAGTGTCGGGAAGTCGGAGAAAGAGTTATATATACACGCACTCACACAATTCGCGCGTAACGAATGCTAGAGGCCATGTATAGGCTGCTGTGCTGTATAGGGAGTGGTCGAGAGGAGAGAGAAAGAGAGAGAGAGAGAGAGAGAGAGAGAGAGAGAGAGAGAGAGAGACGGAAGGAACGCGTGTACGTACACACATGGCTGCTGGAAGCGCGTCGCGCAGCCGTTGTAAATCACCGCGCTCTTCCAGCCTGTAAATCAGAGCCCCGTATGTATATACCTTCGTTCTCGTCTCCTCTCTTGGATGCTGCTGCTGTGTTCCTTCTCTCACTCTCAGCTCTCGCCGTACATACCGTGCACAGCAGCATTATATTCGCGAACGCCGGACTACCATAGTCTCGATTTGTTTGCCCGTAGGTAATTTCGATCTGGAAATAGCATCAGCCCGTGACGCGGATGTCCGTTGTTTTACACGGACGACGGCTCTCTCGTTCGCTCGTGTATGTAAATAAAGACGCACACGGGGGAGAGAGAGAGGCGTTGTCTATTTCGAGGCTACGCCTAAAATCGAGCGTTTTGCCTAAAATTAGGGTGCGCCCTGTGTATACCTCCCGCGCGGCCGACTAATTTGTAGAAATTGCTTAAATTTGGATAATTTCGGGGGCGAAAGATGGAGTATGCTAATTCGACTGCTGGAGGATGTATACAGCGAGTATGTTTTGTCGAAACAGCCAATGCGACCTATTCGCATAGGTTGCACCTCGAGAAAAAGGGGAGACAGAGAGAAAGAGCAGCAACTCGAAAGTAGGATTAATCAATAAATTATATAGGCTATGCACTGCAGAGCAGAGAGTAAATTTAGCGGAGCTCTAATGTGCAGATTCTGGTTACCTCTCGCGCCTGACCCCGGTCAATTAAGCTCGTGACCGAGAGACCTGAAGGTATACTCCGGAATAGACTCTCCGGCATAAATAAGCAATGACCATCCCACTCTCGGAGTTCGGATTTACAAGGAAAAAGTCACGGTCGCTAGCAACAGCGAACGTCGATTTAGCGCCTTGTACTCCTCGCTCTCTCTCCATTGTTTCTTCCCCCGCGACTGAATTTTTTTCATCGCCTCTCTCTCTCTCTCTCTCTCTTTCTCTCTCTCGATCCTCCGCAATAAACCAGCCCGTAAATCTCAGCGCGCGAGTGCACGGTGAATTTTCATAAAGCTCGTAAATCCAGTCGCGCCTTCGACAACGAAAACCGAACAAGCGAATCTTATCTCCAAAGTCGAAGCGAGCAACACGTTATACACCCTCCTCCGCACGTGTGTTCTCTCCCTCGAAGAAGAAGAAGAAGAACAACAAGCGCGGACGCAGCCGGCGTGAAATTGAAGAAGAAGTGCCGAAGGGGGAGAAAGAGCGTCCTTGAACTCCAGCAGTTTACCGATCGGCGTCGATAAAACTTTTTAATTGCGCGACCCACGAGCCAATCGAGAATCTCACACGCGGAAGTATAAAAGCCCGCGAGAGTTGAGAAATGGGCAATATAGGCCGCGAAATGCCCATCCGCACTCCCGCGCACTTCCTCGCTCCTATTTCATCTCGAAGAGAGCCTCTATACTGTCTCGCCTTACACGCTCTCGCGCTCCACTTTTTCTCTCCCTTCCTATAGGCGATGTATAAGGAGCGACATTGTCGCCTCGCGAGACCAGAGTACAAATCAGCTGCGCGCGAGAGATTGCTGCGGACTTTTTTTACCCGCCTCGGAAAGGAAGCGAGGGAGAGTCTTCCAGGAATTAGCGCAGGTGTGCGCAGCTCGGCGATATAGACTTTCGGTCGAGTTAGATGCGACTCCTCCGGCTTATTATATTAATCTTCCCTCGGCGAACTTTTATACGCCGCCGATGTACATCTGTAATACACAGCTGCTAATTAAGACAAGCTCGTGAGAGAGGGTATGATGTATACTCGAGAGCGAAACACGTTCTCCCGCGCGATGCCCGCGCGCAATAAACATGAAAGATCTGAAAAGTCAGCGCGCGGGCCGTTATTATCGTGCGCGTGATAAAAAGAAGAAGCTGCTGAGAGTAACGAGCGTCGCATGCGCGCGCGTGAGATCGTGCGCGTAATTACTCGAGAAAGCTTCGTGCGAGCGCAGAGCAGGGCCGATTTTCGAAAGTGTATCGCTGTGGTTTTGCGGTCCGACGCCTTTGTGAGGGAGAGCCGAGCGGACAATCGATATCGCGTATCGCGTGTGTTACGAAGATTCTCGCCGCGAATCCGCGTGAGACACGGTTACTTCACGTATTATAACCTTTCCGCATAATGACGATTGTCCGCGATTCTTCTTCTCTTGGCGATCGGTATTTCACGCACACGTGCGCGCTGGTACACGTATAGAAGAAAATCGCTTCTATGCTTTCTCGGCGAACGAGCCTCGTACGCTCGATCACGTTCCGAGAAAAGTGCCCCGCGGTACTTTCAATCAAGGCCGGGGCTATATGGCGCGCGGGAGCAATGAGTTCCGTCGTCGCTTTCCCGATGAGAGGCGACCGGTAAGCGCTGCTTGAACCTGTTGATCGTCGGCTTCTCTCTCTTTCTTTTTTTTTGTTTTTCCCGAGTTCGGTTTCTTCCGCGCCGATGCAGCCTCGCATTCCTTGTCATAACGCAGCTCCTTCAATTTCTGACGCTTTCCAGCTGGATTCTTCGGATCGCGCTGCCGTCTCTCTCTTTTCTTCCTCGTGCTCGTGGGGAAAGGAGGAAGAAAAGAATAAGGCTCGACTGCGTGGGGCCATCGATCGGGAGGGATCTCGTCCTTTTTACAGCGGGAAATTGCAGCGGACTCCGACGATGCCGTCGAGTAATAAAGGGCTAAGCGGATGAGCTCGCGCTGCGTGTCGCTCGTAAATAAAAGGCTAACTAGGTTTCCATCGGAATATCGCGCGTATCCGGTAAATGGCTGCCGAATGGTATAAATTAAGCAATAAAAAGTGTACGCAGGGACCGAAAAATCGCCGTGAGAAGTATAAAAAGCTCGTACACGCGCGCCTTGTTTGTACGTCTCAATTTGTCAAGCAGGATTTCCCTCGCGCGCCGGGTGATAAAAGCTAAAAATTCTCCATAAACCATAAGCCGATTCCCCGTCATAAAATGAGTTAGCATAAATTAAGAGCTGCAGCGGCGCAACAACGATGGAAAAAAGTCGACTCCGTACGGGAAGAATGAGCAGGAGAGAGGAAAAAAAGGTATCGGCGTTAAAGAGCGAACGAATTTCGTTGCTAAGGAGAATCTCTCCCGCCTGCATTCCCCAGCTCGAGATATTATAAATAAACACATATATATATATATATATATATATATATATATATATTCTCGCGGTCAGGACTAAGAGGATTATTCTCTTTCCACGCTCGGGACGTCAGACTTTCATAACAGCTCTTCTCTCTCTCTCTCCGAGACGGTGCAGTGTGTACGCGGACACTTTTATCTCTCTCGGCTCATCGCGTCGAAAGAGAAAAGCGCGTTTCGACATCTCGCGTCGCGTTTAAGTGGCTCCGGCGTGAAATTTCACACCCCGAAAAGCGGAAAAACAACGCTACCGCGCAGCTACCGTAATGCAAAGCGAGTGTGTATAACGCGCGAGGCTGTTCGCGTTCGAAGCGTGTATTTTTAACGGCTGCCCAAAAGAATCAGCGAGTCGAGCAACGGTGAGCGATCGTAACGCTGGAGGCGCTTCGATACGGCATCGCGGAGAGCGCGAGAGAGAAGAGACTATACTTTGCCGATCATCGAATAAACGATCTCTCACGGAAGCGTTGAAAAATGGACGGCTTCACTTCGGGTAATACGTTTCGTACGGAGAGAGGCTTCGTTGGAAGAAAATATCGCGGCTGTATGCGGGAAGATTACACGTTGGTTCGAGGACGCTGAAGTTTTTTTTTGCGAAAGTTCTATGAAAACGGTAAACATTTATCGTTTGGATTCGCGACCGAACTTTTATTTCCTTCGAGTTTAGATATTTCTCTCCCTCGGAGGAAGCGGATAACGACATTCTCTCTTTTTGCCTCTCCTCCTCCGAAGCTCCCGCAGTCGTCCCCCTCGAGGAGAAAAAGCTGCAGCTCTCATCAGATTCGAGGAAAATCCCGCGCGTCTCTGCACAGCTCACAGGAAAACCCGAAATCATCAGTCCATTGAAAGTTTTATCGGCCTGTCGCATTAGCGATCCACGCTTCGCACAATGTAAATCAATTTTAAATTCTCGCCGCTCGTATTTCATCGCTCGCGCGCGAAAAACTCGCGCACAGACGCGCGAGAAAATAATAATTCAAGCCCTTCTCTCCCTCTTTCGTTCGGCTTTATAATCGCTCGCTGCGGTCGTACGCACGTCGAAGCTGCGCGCAAAGCGAGAAAACAAAAGTTCACTCGTTATTTTCTCTTATAACTGCCGTTCGCGGGCTCGCGCGCTTCGGAGAGAGAGGGACAAAGCTTCCATTACGCGGCCATCAATCTCTGGCTAGAAGCCCCGAAGGGCTCTGAACCTTCGCGCGATCGTCCTTACGGCAGCGAACGAGAGAGGCAGAGAGAAAAACACGGAGATCCGAGCCAGCCGAGCAGGTTATGCTAACTGGGCTCGATCGTCCGGTTGCGCGAACGTAAAAAAGCTACCGCGCTGCTTCTATCCCTTCGAGCGCGCGGAGCTTCTCGATATCAAGCCGAGCACAGCTTTATTCTCGACTTTTCTGCAGAATCTCGAAAATTCAATTCAACCGTGCAAATACTCTTTTCAAGGCGAACGACGCACGCGAACGCAATTAACGCTCGGGGCAGGCGGTGTATAGGCAGAACTCATCGCCTGGCGAACAATGCGCCATAAGGTCCCATGCGCGCACGCGTATTAAAGTAACAACGCGCGGAAAGACAGAGAGTCGAAGAAATGAGCTTGCAACGCGCGCTCGAGTGAAATTACCGAAGCCGCCAGAGAGAGAGCGAGCACGCTCAAAGCGTCAATGCACTCAAGGCCGGTTGTACGCGTTGTTCAAGGTAGAGCGAGCGTTGTGTGTACCTGGCGCACGCAGCTGCAGACTTAGAAAAAGCGGCCAGCGTTCGCGGAAAGGAAGCTACTCCTCTTTCTAGCCGCGGAGGGAACGTGACGGCGCGACTTCCTTTGCGAATTTTTTCTTCTTTTTGCGAGAATACACACTATTAAAATCTGCGCAATCACGGCGTTACACACATATACTCGTTCGCGAGCGATATTTTCGAACGTCGTATTCCGGTGAGCACACAAGCGTTTAAAATGTCACTCTCATCCTCGCGCAGCCGAACAATCGCATTTACCGACAGCGAGAACCGTGCAATTACGCACTTAAGATCCATCAACTTCAATCATTCCGAAGGAGAGAGAGAGAGAGAGAGAGAGAGAGAGAGAGAGAGAGAGAGAGAGAGAGAGCGAGAGAGAGAGAGAGAGAGAAGGAATCTCGGAAAACCCCGAGTGCGTTGCAATTAGCCGCTTATTAACATAGCCCCACCACGGTGGTCCGACTTGTCTCTGAAAATTCACGCGTGTATACACGCGTAATTGGCCTGGCTCCGATTTTCGATTCGATTTCGGCACGGCGGCCTTCAATTTTTCCGCGGCTGGTAATTACTCTCCGTGGAAGAATTTATGCGCGAAATTTCAAGCGGGAATAACTTAACGCGTGGAACTGCAGCGTAAAAGGGGGGGAGCTTAATCTCGGATTAAATCTTGTTTGCTCTTTGCCCGCGCGACGTCGCGCGCCCCCCGTAACTCGGCTGATTATCGACGTGTTATGGTAATTCGACGGCCCTCGGAAAAACCGAGGCTTTAATTTAATTTCCTTCCTCCTTTTTCGCCGACGTTGCAGTCGTTTTGTTTCGAATAATCGGTACGCTTCGACGGAAAATCTAATCGAAAAACGTACTCGGCAAAGTGTATCGCGTCTCTTATATAGCTGCAAAAAAATCAGAGGGATTCAGCGCTCGATCGACGTCCCTTCGAGGTATCGAGTGTCACAAAAAGCTGCTGCTGCAGCAGCAGCGGTAGATAAAAAGAAGAGGAAGAGCTTACAAAATGGACTACTCGCAATTATGAAGAAGCTGCTATAGAGCTGCACGGAGAAGCGCATTAGTAGAGGAAGGAAGAGCCGAGCGCCTGATGTGCTTTTTCTGCTGATGATGCCCGAGCCCGGGATCATCCATACACTCTATATCTATACTGCAAACTCTCTCCTTTTTCCTTCTCTCTCGATGTTGTTTCTTCGGCTACGGCTCGACGCCTATATGCAGTCGCATGTACACTTCGAGATATGGAGCTGCTCGACTGTGAAATAAGATCGCGCGCGAGCCGAGCAGAAAATTATATACGTGTCGCGCGCTTCCTTTGCTAATCAGTTGCGCACGCGCGCGGAGTCTTCCAGACTTTGCCTTTCGATTCGTTTTTAGGAATATAATGCTACGTGGATAGATCGGATATGAAGTAGCCAGAGGCTCGCATTGGAGGTTCACGCCTCTTGCATATTGCAGTAAATATAGAGATCAAGCGTAGTGGAGAGTTTCGATCTCGTTGTGATGACAGCTTGTTTTTTTAGGAATTCGACGTGTATATATATATATATATATATATATATATATATATATATATATATATATATATATATATATATATATATATATATATATATATATATATATATATATATATAAGTATATACGCGCGATATATTCCACGTTTTATCGGAGAATTTTATCTTCCACCGCGTGTACAAATAAATATAGGTGTATACTTCCACGTTACACAACCTACACGTGCGGAGAGCGATGAGATAAATTACCTGCAGAGCGACGCTCGCGCGTGTGTGTATATGCGATACACGCAGTCCGAAGCTCCGATATCTCACCTTTTTTTCTCTCCCCGTGATGCCATACGATTTTTCTCTCTCCGCCTCTGATGATTGGCAGTAGAGCTTCTCGTCGGGAAGCTAATAAACCGGGGTAATGAACACATCGCTCGCGCGCGCGGATGTGACTCGCTCCTCTTACTCTATTTCTCATTTCGTCCGTGCTTGCATGCGACGAGAGCGGATATTGATTAAGAACATTATTATTATTTTCGCTACACGCATGAATAATCAACTCTCGCTTCTTCTCTGTTTCAGACTTGACCGACAAGAGGGTTTTCCAGCAGGACGGCGTCACCACATACTCGCAGCTGCTCTTCGACGTCGCCAGACAGCAAGTCGTCGTGGGCGCGAGGTGAGTTTTGCGACTCGATGCGAATTTCCTCCTGAATCGTCGCGCTAAATAAACCCGCGCGATCAAAGCCGCGTGCAGGAAGTTTCTGGAGTATTCACGTGCGCACAGTGCGCATCTGGACGCCGGCCAAGAGGACGTCTCGGAAATAAACCCGCGAAGGCTAATAATTAGCCGGGCATGTGCGAGAAAGAGGGATTTCGTCGCGCGTCGTCGTGGTGTTCTTGGCCCGTTTTACGCCTTGGATTCCTCGTCGGGTTGTCTCTCTCTCTCTCTTTTCTTATTGCGGCGCGCACTCGACGCGTTCTTTGGTCAAGATAAAAATACAATTATAGCGGGGGGGAGCTTTCCGTTGGATATTCCGAATGGAAATCAGTCTAGAGAAGGCGTCTAACGAGCGTAAAAGGGTCACACCCTCTCTCAGATTTCTCTCTCTCTCTCTCTCTCTCTCTCTCTCTCTCTCTCTCTCGCTCGTCCAACGGTCACCGGCACGTCATCGCTCCACGCAGACAAAACACTGGCTCCGCGCCAAATCCAGCACCACGATCGGCTCTCGCTCTCTGCACTTCGTCGCCGTCTCTCCTCCATATCGAGTGCAGCAATTTGCGAGCTGCCCTCTTGTTTGCCGGGCTTTCCGAAATTGCCTGTTTGTTTTCGGGAGGGACTTTTCGGAGAGACGAGGGTTTATAGCGAGATAGAGTGAAGATTGGAAGAGGCGTGGGAGTGTTTAGCGGTGTCAATTTGATTAACTCGCTCTTTAAATCACGCTCCCGGCGTGGCATTGTCTATTCCCGAGGCTTATATTTATTTCGCTGTTTTCCTTCTGGCAGTCGTATAATAGAGCTATTTTTAAATTTCCCGCCAGACATAACAGTGAATCTTTAAATATACATATACGATCTATACGTTGTATGCTAATCGCGCAATTCGTACGTCTCCTAGGCGCGAAAATTGAAATTCAGCCGACGCCCGTCGACTCCCACATTAATATTCTCTCGCTATATCAGCTGCCTCCGCGAATGGCCGAACACAATTAATTCCCTGCGGTGGCACGACAAAAACCATCGACAGTCGATTAATTCACTCCGAAAAATCAACTCTTTTCCTGCGAAGGAGAAAAAAACGTATATTCCTCGCAATTGTGCGCGCACGTATACAACGAGTGCCAAACGAGCGCATTCACATGCGGCCCACGCCGTCGGCTCCGTGACTACCAGATTTCCGTCCTTTTGCAAACGGCCACACGACTCTGTGGTATACGTGGCCCTAGTCGCCGTATCTCGCGTGGGCGATCTTCTATATGAGAAAAGCAATTTTTCGAAAAAGCGCGAGAGATGACGAAGAAAGTATACTAATAATAAGGTCGCCCTCCCGCAACATCTGTAATTAACTAAATACGCTGTAACGGGACCTTAATCGCTCGGGCGGATCGGACGGGCCTCGTATGTGTGTGTGTGTGTGTGTGTGTGTGTATGTGCTCGAGCTGATGAAAAAAGGAAGAGTGCGCGAGAGAGCGAGTGTCAATCAAAATGATTACGGGTCTGCTGCTTCCAGTCTCTCACCGCGCAGTATAGAGAGAGAAGCAATCTCGCGACTGAAGGCTCAAAAAATTACCGCTCTGTCCGATCCGTCTTACGTATACGCATATACTATATATTTGCAATAAAACGCCGAGCGCATATAAAATCAAGCGCCAGCCGTTATCAGCGTGCATAGCCGCGGCTGCAGACACGCGTCTTAAATCGATCGATATCGAGGGGCCCGGCGGCACGACACCTTCGCGCTCTTCTATTAATAGAAACGACCGGTGCAGTGTACGCATACACAGACGGAGAGCTATACTTATATACGCAGTGCACAGCCATTAGTCGCCGGCCCACACGGACCAGGGCGCGATAATTTCCGAGAGCGAGTGCGAGCGCGTGCTACAGGTGGAGCGAGAAAGAGAGAGACGGATTGCCCACTCGGATTTCCCGATTTTTCTCTTCTTTTTCCAAGCACACACCGGTTCTCTCGCGAGCTTCGCCTTTTAAGCTCCGCCGCTCTCTCTCTCTCTCTCTCTCTCTCTCTCTCTCTCTCTCTCTCTCTCTCTCTCTCTCATTGAAATAGCTCAATTAACCGAAAAATTTGCAGCGGAGCGATCCTGACGCGAATCGTGCGGAATTTCGATTGAAAGCTGTATACACCTCAAAGTCCGGTAACTCGATATTTTTTCAAAGTATCGAGTTGTTCGACGTCCATTAGCGGTCGGTCCACAGACCGCAAGTGCGTCTTTTTTCGCGAGGCGCGAAAAAAAGACTGCCACCGCTCTCTCTCTCTCTCTCTCTCTCTCTCGCCTGCAATAATAACGAGTACACACGTGTGTCTTTATCCGCAAGTGCAGCGGCGGCAGCTTTGTGAGAAAGAGGTATCGCGCTTGTCACGCAGGGGAAAACTTGTTCTCCTTTCTTTCTTGGCTTTTCGCGAAATTCAATTGTCCACGACGCTGTGAATGCAGGCACCTACTGCGTATACGAGATAAGCATATATTTCTTATTCAACGGTTTCAACCCTCAAGAAGCTGTACGCACGTTTTTACGCCAGTAAAGCCAAGTCGACAAAATCCTCGAATCGCTAGACTCTTTCCCAACACGTCTCGAGCTGCTCCGACAGATTTATACCTCATAGAAATAGCCGCACGATGAAAAATCCTTCATTCAATTCCGCTCCCGCGAGTATACATAAGTGATGCATCATAGGAAGTCCCTTGTGTAACCGGCATTTTTCCAAAGCTCTCATAGAGCTTTCATCGATCCGGCGCGTGTTTAAATAAGGACCTCTCGCGTCGTGAGTCACACTCTCGGTGCTTGTGATGACAGAGACTCCGCAACGCCCGTGTGCGGCGAGTGTCGTTCTCGTGATTTTTAACGACAGTTACACGCGCTAGACTGCGCATTGTTCTCTGCTTATGGAAAGCCGCATTTTTCTCGATCCTCATCTTCCGCGCCGCAATGAATCACAGTTTCCCGCACGGATGACTAACCAGAGGATTGCCCAACGCAACGTTTCCGCAATCCGCGAATTTGCAGAGAATCGCTCGTCCTTGAAATCGCGAGTAATTCCATCAGTGTAGTATAGCCAAATCACTCGAACCGAATTCAGCTGCGATTATCGAGCGGGTTAACCACAGCTCGATGATCCGCGAGCAAAGCTGGAGCCTGTCCGGTGCGCGCATTAATCGCACTCGTGCCATTAACCTATACACCCGTAGCTTCGATTACACAAACGGCCGCAGCTGCTGCTACTCTGCGAGTGAGGGTGAGAAAGAATTCTCG